>NC_142929.1:54917694-54945194 GCF_046866305.1 Octopus bimaculoides | reverse complement strand
TCCTTTAATTCTTATATAGTTCATTACTCAACAGCGCTAAGAGCAATTAGAGTGGAGTTCTACGTAGTCGACTTTACAACAGAGAAACAACAAAATATGAACCATGTTTAGAATACTACAGCTTCGTATAGCGATGTAAACCCGTGGTTTCTACCTTCCGCAAAGTAGTTTTGGACCTTAAAGGCTACGTTTTATAGACACATAGAGGCCATGTGGAACTGAAAACACCAACACTTCGATAAGGTTGCCTGGTGCACGGTTGAATTAAGTATCTGTTTTAATTGTGAGCAAGGTTCGGCAAAAATAATCTTGGGTGAATGTCTATTCCAAGAATAACATTTACTGTATCACTGCATCGATCAGAGTATCATATGTTCCTATACGCGCTGGTCACAATGCGCTTCCTCGCTCCGCCGGTCGCAGTGCAGCACTAGGTCACGTGTCTTCGCAAGAATAAAATTACCATATAATAAATAGGTCTCTGAATACGTCAGAACTGAACTGGCTGATAGCAACAACAATTGTTTGATATTTTTATACACGCTATTTTTCTTGTTACAGTAGAGATATTTAATAACTAGTTACTTCCGCCATATATTTGCACTTCGGGTCTATTTAACTCATTTCTTTATTGTAAGTTCAAATACAAAATTATCCTTTGAGATTACAATATCTAATATAAACTTCATAATTACCAGTTAATACTCTTCTTGTAGCTATATTTCACAGTATTAGAAAACGCAGTTGGCTGCTAATATTTTTAGCAGCTAATTTTTCACACATGTTTCTTTTTCAGAAACTGGGTGTTTATGAATATATTCATATTTATTCGGTGCATTTAGTAGTGTATGTCTCCATGTTTACATATGCCAATTTATAACAGTACATAAGAAATGTAGTGGACCAGTAATTAGCCCTTTGGAACCCTGAAAGTAACAGCGTTGTTACTTATAAATTGAAACATAACATAAAATAGATCAATTATTGGTTTTAAATTTTTGTATGAAAGATTCAACATGTGTGCTGGAGAATATGTTAGATTAAAAACTAGTAGTTTGCACCTGTTTTCCACTATCTTTATCCTGCGTAGTTTAAAGTAAGTAAAAAAAAATACAGACCTTGCTGGGTATTAAAAAACGTTATTGAGAGAAATGAGGCGCGCACGAATATGCTAAACAGTAAAATATGTTGAAGATAATTTATTCAATGAAATTTAGCTATAAATGTTTACTCTTTACAAGCAACTCTTATAAATGGAAGAGTATAGTTGAGCGAATCAGTATATAACCGGTAATAGAGCTAGTATTATCATCTCTTGAAGTATTTAATCTCTGAACCTGAAATAAGAAACTCAATAGTATAATAGGGAAATTTAGTTCAACACTCTGCTGTTTCTCGCATTTAAGCTATGAATGTGTGTGTGTGTGTGTGTGTGTGTGTGTGTGTGTGTGTGTGTGTGTGTGTGTGTGTGTGTGTGAGAGTATGTATATGTGTATATATGTATATATATACTTGGATATATATGTGTATGTGGTTGGCGTTAGGAAGGACATCCAGCTGTAGAAACTCTGCCAAATTAGATTGGAGCCTGGTGTTGCCATCCAGTTTCACCAGGCCTCAGTCAAATCGTCCAACCCATGCTAGCATGGAAAGCGGACGTTAAACGATGATGATGATGATGATATATATATATGTACACATGTATATTTATTCATACATACATGCATGCATACATACATACGTATGTACGTACGCACATGAATACATCCATCCATACATACATACATCACATACACACATAAACACACACTCACATACATACATATATACATACATACATAGACGCTTACACACACACACACACACACACACACACACACACACACACACACACACACACACGTATATATATTACATACATGCATAAATGCTCAAACTTGATAGTCAACCGAAGAAAGATTGCCGACTAAACAGAGAACATATACATCAATGGGTTCTCTCTCCCCTATCTCTAATGTTGAAAACTACATTTATCTCGGAATCGATGAGAATGTTACGTACGTTGGTGCTGTGACTAAAGCTAGAATAACAAACGAATGTTTCCGTAAACTCCGGAAAATATAGAACTCAGAGCTGTATGCGTTTAAGAAGACTATACCTCACAATGTTTTTGCAGTGTCAGTGCTAGTCCTAACATTTGAGATACTGAATTGGACACTCGACAGAATACGGAGCCTGTACATGAAAACCAGAAAGGCGCTGACCACCACTGGTAATTTCCACATTGACAGTGACACCGATAGGATCCATGTGAGACGAAGTGATAGAGATACAGACATAAAGTCAGATGAAACAGCTTTTGAGTGTCACATTGTATCAATCTGACAATATCTGCTGAGCAGTAAAGAAAGAAACGAATAGATTCCATTCAAAAGTGAGAGCAACAACATCTTCAGAGTTGAAGAACTACTGGGCAGAGGCGATAGCACAACCAGCACTCAAGTTCGGAGATACATCGGTTCGGCCGGAACTTACTTTAAGCGACACCTGCACAACCATAGGTCCTCTTTTAAGAATCCAGAAAGACGTTAAGTGACATTTCTGGCCAGTCACTTGTGGCACCTTTAGGATGAAGGAACTCTATGCGAAATTAAAAGAAAGCTCATAGAGCATCCGGGGTCCTTTATAAACGGGAGCGGACAATGCAAGCTTAGTGGAGAGAGCAAGGATACTTAAAGACTCGATCAACTTGAGAATCTTTTTAAACTCCAGAAACGAGATCTATTGCTCTTGTCCACATCTTAAACGCCACCTGCTGCGTGGGATTCCCTGTTCCTTGATTATAATGATAAAAAATACTTGCGGACTGGGACCAACATAAGGGCGGAGTTTCCCCATTCGTTGATCAGGACCATAAAAGTTTGCTAACCGGACAGATCTAAGAGAGATAACCCGTTCCGTTTAAGACTCAGACAAGGGAATATTCTTTTGTTTGCAAACTAACTGACTGTAACGACTTTCTATCTCCAGTTTGAAGAGAAGTTTATATGTCCGCGATCATTGGAGTCTGACGAGTCGTCTATAAGGCTGAGCGCTTTATGGATGCGAAACTTTATGACAGACTATATGATTAACTTCCTGCATGTGTGTGTGTGTGTGTGTGTGTGTGTGTGTGTGTGTGTGTGTGTTTGTGTTTGTCCCATACACCACCGCTTGAAAAGAAGTGGTGCTTTGTTTACGTCCCCGTAATTAGCGATTCGGAAAAAGACAATGATAGAATAAGTGCCAGGCTTTACAATAAATACTAGAGTCGATTTCTTCGGCTGAAATCCTTTAAGGCTGTGTCTCAATATGGTCGCAGTCCATTGACTGAAATGACTTAATTAGTCATTATATATTTAATTTATAAAGAATACTGATAGTCATAGTATTCTCACTACTATTAATCTTTTACTCGGTAGTATTAGCAGAATAATTTATTTGAATCTTCTACAATTAGTAATCGAAACTCACATTTGGGTAGAGTTGTCCATGAGAAATTAATTAACTGCCATTAATTTTGCATACACAATTTTTGCTGCTATTCAGTATCCTTATTTTGTTCTTTCATAACATAGCCAAGTGTTAAAGTATTTTCTTCTTCCTTTAGACTTGTTTGGAGAAGAGACTCGTTTGACGAATGATGCATTTCAGAAATTCGACATAAGTTATCGTAAAGTTGCTTCGTTCAGACTATATACCAAGGCGAAACGTATAATCATTCTTGTGTACCAGGTTAATGCGCTGTCTCATTTCATGGGGCACAAGTTCAGCGAAACTAACCACACGAAGATCTATAAAGCGCTGGCAACTGAAGAGGACATCAATGGTATGGAATTGCAATTATACACCTTAATCGAGATTGTCATAAGCATGGTGCAGGATGACTGAAAAGAAAAGGGCAGAAGGAAGTGAGGCCACGGGGCTCTCCGGTTTTGTGCCCGCCTGATAAAACACATGCTTTCAATCCGGTATAAAATAAAATCATGATTTAAAACTTTCTAGTTATATTAAATATTTTTGAGAATTATTCGGAGAGAGATTTTGTTGGTAGCATCGAACGCTTTAGCCAGATCTATAAAGACCACATACAATTCATGATTTTTTTTTTTTTTACTTACTAGCATTCTCAGTAGCTTGACGAAGTGAAAAGATCCATGATCGAATATATAGTCTTTGCTATCGAAGCTAGGATGAATTTGAATTTAGAACCTAGAGTGGAAACGTAACATAAATTAATTTATTCTTTGCGATAAAACTTCCACAAATCCACTGTCTTGGATAGGTTTTTGATTTATCCATTTCGAAAAATTAAAAATCAAAGGACACCTAAGTCAGTTTCGAACTCAAAATAAGAGCTTATACCGTAAGACATTCTATTCTCTACTCTAACTCAAGTCCCTAACCGTCAAATCAGACTTTGTTATGCTTTCTTTTAATTAAATTTTACAATTACAGTCGGACAGAATGTTTCTTAGATCCTTAACTATCCACTATAGTTATTTAATGGCGTACATTCTTTCAAATGTAAATATATGCATACATGCAAAAACACACTCATACACACACACACACACACACACACACACACCGTCACATACTCTCACACACACATACACAAACACTCACACACGCATACACACTCTCTCTCTCTCTCTCTCTCTCACACACACACACACATTTGATATATAAAAAGGAGCAATTACTTTTGCGATTATTTATGCTCTATTTAATTACATATTTATTCATGTTAAGTCACCGTGTCTTTTGATTCCGTTTCATATACTTTGATTTCAGTTATTAATCACGAGTGTATGTGTTTGTGTGTGTGTATATATATATATATATATGTGTGTGTGTGTGTGTGTGTGTGTGTGTGTGTGTGTGTGTGTGTGTGTGTGTATTATTTATGTATGTATATATGTGTATGTTTGTGTGTGCGTGTGCCCGTGTGTGCTTGTGTATTGTATGTATGTAATCATGTATATATGTATGTGCGCATATGCATGTAAACATATTTTCGCGGTCTCGTATACATATTCATGTATATATGCAAGTTACCTTTACGTTTTTAGTACACGCTTATAAGAAACTAGTTGAGACGCTGAATGCATAGAAACTCTTGTGACTCGTACTCATCATCGCATCATGAGTAAAGTATAATGTATGCAGTAAAGTATAATGTATGCAGTAAAGTATACCAGCCTGCAGAGTGTCACAAAATTTTATTAACTTCTTGATACATTGACCATAATGTGTCGCAGAGGATTGCCGAAACAACCGAACTTCAGGAAAAGTAATCTGTTGAATTGTTAATAAAGTTAAAAGCTGTATATAAAATGTTGCCAGCAAACTCTTAAATGAAATTTCCCTCTTATTTTGAGATGGAAAAAAAAATGGTTGTTAATTATTAATGACTACCAAACAAAAATGGAAGATAATTTTAAGAAATGAAAATTAAGGAAATTTATTTATATGCTTAGGAATGGACTGTTTGATCTTTGAAGAGAAGTGGCAGCTTTGGATGTGTTTCAGTCTGTTTGACTTCATCAGTACAGTAAAGTCTAACTAAAGCTGCAGATCATATATTAAAAGAATTACAAATAATTTATCGGTATGACTCACATAGTTAAAAATGAAATGAGCTAAGTGAGATAACTCGAGTGGCCCATTGGCTTGAATTTCAATAATTAAATTAAAGGGTGATGTACTGAATGCTGCATGTAAAGAATTCATAATTAATTGAAATTTACGTCTCAGACGAAGAAAGAAAACGAAATTCTTACTCTAATTGTTATCGATTCTCAAAGAAAGGGGAATTAATTTCCTGAATGAGTAATTTCCCGTGGCTCATTTTGTTATTTTAATTAATCAAATTATATTAACCTGATATCCTTAATCGTTTTCTATGTGTGTAAATCTTTCCAATGATCTACGACTTGGTTTATACTGACTAGACCTAATCGTTCGAAATATGTCAAGCGTTCATAGCTGTTATTTGCTTGCAAACAAAGATCAGATTGCTCTATCCTTAAGTATGTTATTTAACTCGTGAAATTTGTTACTAAAGGGTTATCATTTTCAGGTCAGCCTTAGTAGCATTATAGACCTCTGGACAAATCAGTACACTGGACCTTATGGTATTTACTAATTGACAGCAAACCACAACATACATAGTTCAGAATAGGCCCCTTAGACCTATGGGACTCCTGGACAACTGCTCAGTATGTCCATGCTTTAAGACAGTACTGATAATTTGAGGGAGACATGATTCCCATCTCTTGTGTATCAAGCGACGACATTTAGATTCCGTCATTAGGAAATGCATGGATCTAACAGTCAAGCTATTCTACTCAGGAATTCTGTTGCCGGATGTGGTCGAAATTTTCAGGTGCGGCAGATTACTGACGAGTGATGTAGAACATCAAATCTCAGTGTTCAATGGATAAATGATGTCTATCATAAAAATGAGATACTATCATTGAATATACTCTATATAAATTTTCCAGTCTGTGGAATTGGGACCGCCTTTTTATAACATTTGCTGCAGGATTTTAACAAATATCAGATTGCTCTATCTTTAAGTATGTAATTCGTCGAGTACTCTTATGTGCTTCTACTCCCCCAATCTGATTCATATGGTATTTCTGTCGACACCATCGCATTTACTTCACCTCTCTAAAATGACTTTTCTCAAAACCGCTTGCTTCCACCTTTCCTTGAATACAGTCACCGTAGGTGTAAACGTCTCCAGTTGTTTCAGCCCAGCAAGACAGTTCTAAGACTGTTTCTACTCTCATCTCCAAACAGTAGTTCTTGAGCTAACCTTTGATCTAACTAAACTAAGTGGTAAAGGCTAAGATATGACGGTAAGATGGACGTCAGCAGTAATTATAAAACTGGTGTCAGGTAAGAGATACTACTAGTAAAGAAACTAATTGATACAGACAAATTAGGGTGGCAAACGCTTCAGTTTCTCTGTCAAAACAACGGGTGTGAGAGAAGCGTGGAGGTTCGTTTAAATAATCAAGTACTTCTGTTTAAACTTCTATTTAAATGTGAGGCCGTTTATTACTCTTTCTACTCTTTTACTTGTTTCAGTCATTTGATTGTGGCCATGCTGGAGCACTGCCTTTAGTCGAGCAAATCGACCCCAGGACTTATTCTTTGTAAGCCTAGTACTTATTCTATCGTTTTCTTTTGCCGAACTGCTAAGTTACGGGGACGCAAACACACCACCATCGATTGTCAAGCGATGGTGGGGGGACAAACATAGACACACAAACATATACACACACATACATATATATAAATACATATATATGACGGACTTCCTTCAGTTTCCGTCTACCAAATCCACTCACAAGGCATTGGTTGGCCCGAGGCTATAGTAGAAGACACTTGCCCAAGGTACCACGCAGTGGGAATGAATCTGGAACCATGTGGTCGGTAAGCAAGCTACTTACCACACAGCCACTCTGTTTAAACGTGAGGCCGTTTATTACTGTTTAAACTTCTGCTTAAATGTGAGGCCACTTATTACCTGGCATTTCAACATTTCAGGGTTGGAACCCCTTCTTCAGGAAATTTACGTAGAAAAAGTGTTGTCGGTTTATGCCTCTGCTCTGTAGTGTGTATATGAATGGGTGTTTTGTGTTACCTTAGTATCCAATCAATTACATACAATTCACTTTTGTCATTAATTTGGAGGCTGTACTTGTTAATTAAATCGCTTCCTATATTCTGAAGCACCCAATGTTTCTTTCAATACAAACTTGAATGTCTTGGATGCAACATTTCTATAGGTGATTTTTTGACAGAAGAAGCATTAGCAGAGAAGTGTTCTTTGACCCGTATGTGAACTTGTCTGATGGTATTTCCGATGTAGAATTGCTTGCATTTGCTACACGTGGTTTAATACACCACGTAGGATCGCAAACATATATTTTCATCTTTGATTGGGCAGTTGAGTAATGTACATAATATCTTCCTCCTCAGGGAAGATCCGGAGTGTGTCAGTCATATATTCAATCCCTCTTGATGGATTTTACGACAAATTGCAGTAGTTTTCTTTTATTTTATTTTTCGTTAAACTGTGGAAGTTCAGAAAGCACATGTGTGGGTTTTGTTAGTTGGTCTGGTGATGTCCTGGCGATTAGTTAAAGTGTATGAGTAGTCATTCTACAGCAGGACTTTTCGGAATTGTATGCTGTTGGTGTTTTTGCTTCCTGTCTCGCCTCATCTACTGCGTATCCTATAGCTCTCATTTCTAATGTAGGCCATCTTTGCTCTGAAAGGCAAAAATAAGTTGTAATGTACAAACACTTCCAGGCGTTATGCTTCCTCGATAGTGTTGAACATGCTGTATATTTTCACAGCCTCCTTGCGAGATGGTATTAAGTATCATCTGCATATCTGGCGCAAGATTTTACAGAATTGACAGCTGTTGAGTACCTTACATTCCAATTAATCCGTCCATATATTTGATGGCCAGTAGACTTGACAAGCTTGATTCCATCTGAACAACAACAACACAGACTACATCTATCACAAGGGTCTCCAAGCCATGCATAGGCAATGTTTTTTGAGAAGCGGGCTGCACGAGACATGGTTCACCATCAGGCGAGGGCACTACCAAGAAAATTCAAGGTAATTTTTCGTTAGGCAGTTGTATGTCTTAGCAGAACTAGTTAAATACTTTCAATCATAGGTCTGATGATCGGGGCCAAGTTGGGACTAAGCAACAACAAAAACAGCAACAATAACTACAACAGCAACTACTACTACTTCTACTACTACTACTACTACTACTACTACTACTACTACTACTACTACTACTACTACTACTACTACTACCGCTGCTGCTGCTGCTACCTCTATTCATAATGGTTTTGGCTGCTGTCCATTCCTGTCAAGGACAGCCAACTCGATGTCGTCCTCTCTCTCACTCTTTCCCTCTCTCACTCTTTCCCCTCTATCTCACTCTTTCCCTCTCTCTCCTCCATGTTCGCTCATAGTTTCTCGTAGTCCCTCGCCCTTTTTCACTCCGCTTCCTCTTCCTCCTCTCTTTTCTTTTCTTTTTTTGTCATCCTCTCTTTCTCTCTCTCTCCCTCTCGCCTAGAAATAGGAAGAAACTTAAAGTTAAGTGTTAGCTATTCAGTTATGATTGAGTTGCTTCTCTTTTCTTTTTTTTTTGCTTGTTATTTGTCTTATGCTATTTTGTTATTGTTGCCGTTGCTACAGAAACAAATTTCTTTTTATAAAAAAAACTTCTTTTTCTAGAAGTTTACCATTTAAATATATATTAGCATGTTTAGATATACAACTATATGCATGAGAATACGTACATAAAGCAAAACATACAAATCTGCACACATACATACATACACACACACACACACACACACACACACACACACACACACACACACACATACATACAGGCTTTAAGTTTCTTCAGTTATTTAGATATCAAATGTATTGTATGAACGTATACGTCTAACATGTAAAACATATGCGCAAAGGTTATTTGAATAAATCAGTTTAAATATTTAATTATGTTGCACTATGGATTTTTTACGATGTGAACTAGTTAACCAGAAAGTAAGTTTTTTTTCAAAATTCACATAATTTCCATAATGAGTTTCGTAGTTACGATTAATTGTGTCTGTCTTAAAGCATTTTAATATATCTTCTCATCGAAATTTATACAATATACAGGTGTATACATGCTGACGTATGCATACAAATATGCAAACATACACTTATTGAAAATTAAACGCATGAGAGTGTGCATATACGTGTTTGTGTATCCAGGTGTCTGTAAATATATCGTACGGTAGCCTTGAGTTCTGTCTATTAAATGATTAACTAATGCACTAGAGACGCATTGTATACCATATATTTTAATCAACAATGACAAAGAGATAATAAAATTCAAACATCCAACTTGTGATGCTCGTCCAGACTGTACAGATTACACCAAACTATGGATGGCGAACAAATCATAAAGATTGCATTATCTAGCGACGGTTATTAAAATGTTTACATTACATGTTAACTTTAATAATTTTATGAACAGATATTATACGTAGAAGAGGAGTTGTCGCTAACCTAGCTTATGTAAAATTTTTAGATTGAATATATATTGCAAATAGAGACAGGCTGCTCCCTTATTTTGCATCAGTCTACAGGTTTCTATCGTTTTTATCGTGTTAAGACTAAACACTATATCTTTTTTTCCTTTTTGACATAAGCTTTCCTTGTTCCCGTCATTATAATTCGATTCCTGCAGGTTGTAAGCCAACTGAATCGTTAGCACGTCGAGCAGAATGCTTAGCAGCATTCCGTCCGCCTTTACGTTCTCACTTCGAATCTCATTATTGTTTGTGTTGATAGTTATCTATTCAATAGCAATATTTATTGAATGGATGGCATTGCATATTGTTTTAGTAATAACAACGTTACTGTTACAACGTGAGGTTGATGATATTTTAGTACAACTGCTGATCGCATGCTCTATCTCTTCCTCAGAAATGTAAGATAATCGATATTTTTGGTTGCACAATAGTGGTTTAATTGTTTCACTATCTCTTTTGTTTATGAGCTATAACGTAAATGTTCTTGTTCTTGGATTGTAAAGGCATAAACTTCAAAATGTGATGTACATGTGTCACGAGTCCAACAAAAACTACATTTAGTATTATTCCCATGTTTACAGGAAACACACTCTTGAATAACTGCTTGTGATATGCAAAGTGCTTGATATCCCGATCTGCTGTTGGCCTATTAATAGTCCAGAAATTCTGGATCACATGGTACTAATTGAAAAGTGAATATTTTATAAAGAGTTCACTGTTAATTCGTAGAAATTTGTTCTCGTCGCTTATGAGCTCACATATTTACTTTTGTTACCGTAGTTTAAGAAATGCTGTCTGTTGGATATCGTTCTACACGCATACGCCATCAGCACTGATTTTAAACATCTTCCACCCTCTTTTTTCCCGAGAAAGAGACAGTCAATATTACTGCTTCAGGATTTTGCAGATTTTAATACCTGCAGAGTGGATTTCCTTGTATAGATTAGTCATTCATCTCAGAACGGCTATTGCAAATGTGTTGTGGGATACTGTCACGTTGTAAGGGGGAAGCTCCGAATGCCATATTTTTAAGGCCACTTTATCTTTGTTTACATCATCATTTTATGATATATTTTTATAAACACGTAGTAAATTATAATAACGTTGGATGGAACAGAATAGATCGAAAGGCCATTGACGCAAACTTTTTAGATATGGAAAACGGTTTTCCAGCGTTTAATCGACAAATATGGACATTTTTAGGGTGCCAAATTCCATCTTTATATTAGAAGAGAATATTGTTATTAAATTCAGCTGTTCCTCTGCATTGTAAATATATCAAGTATAGAACTTTAAATCGTTCGAGAAGACATTATGGGTTGCAATAGTGTATAGTCTTGCAACAAACACAAGCAAATATGCGCATTTTCATAAAAGAAACGGCAGTGGATTTAGTGCCGAAGTAAACAGAAGCACAGAATATTCTCTTTGAAATATTTATAGCAAAGAAGACAACCACTCCGTTTGTGAAGATTGTTTAGCAGATCTCTGTGGGCTTTCAATGACAGGAAACTATGTACCTATTCATATATTTACAGCTGTTTGTATGCATGCTTTATATTGTGTCTGTCTGTCAGTCTGCCTGTCTCTGTCTATCTGTGTGTGTGTGTGTGTGTGTGTGTGTGTGTGTGTGTGTGTGTTTCTCTCTCTCTCTCTCTTTTTCACTCCCTCTTAAATTCATTGAATTCTTCCTATTAAAATATGGGTTGATAACTGTTATGTCTCAACGCTACTGCTATCTAGCACCTTCGGATGATCTCTACTCAACCGCTACACAACTGCTACTAGACTGCTACTCAACAGCTACTCAACACTCCTACCACGGCCAGACTACCTCTATTTATATGTCTTGGGAGATCCTACTTCTTCGCCTGGGGGCGTCGACACAACAATAACAAAGAAACAAATATTCACTGAAGGAATATATGTAACGTTTGCGGTAAAAAATTATTTTAAACTTTAGAAGAGTCATAACATATTTTTATCGATTAGATTTACAAAGTCACTTTGTCACTTTGTCACTGGTCACTTTGTCTGAAAACCAGAAAGCTTTCTCTGATTTCTACTTATACAGCGTCATAACCCAATATACAAGTGATTATGAGTACAAAAGTAAATTTATAATCTGTATAGAGAAGCTGTTGACTTCAAAGTGCTTGTCCATATTTATTATTCTGCCCATTGATTTTTACAATAAATTTCCCCACCCCCTAAAGCGATATCAAGTCCGCTATAGTTGCCTAGTGGAGGTGCAATGACCCAGTGGTTAGGGCAGCGGACTCGCGGTCATAAGATCGCGGTTTCGATTCCCAGACCGCGCGTTGTGAGTGTTTATTGAGCGAAAACACCTAAAGCTCCACGAGGCTCCACCAGGGGATGGTGGTGAACGCTGTTGTACTCTTCCACCACAACTTCCTCTCACTCTTACTTCCTGTTTCTGTTGTACCTGTAATTCAAAGGGTCAGCCTTGTCACACTGTCACGCTGAATATCCCCGAGAACTACGTTAAGGGTACACGTGTCTGTGGAGTGCTCAGCCACTTGCACGTTAATTTCACGAGCAGGCTGTTCCGTTGATTGGATCAACTGGAACCCTCGACGTCGTAAGCGACGGAGTGCCAACAACAACAATAGTTGCCTAAGTATTTTGATAAGAATATTTCACCAATATTCCTTGTGTTGAAAAGTATGTGTGTGTGTGTATGTATATATGTACGTATATGTATATATTCAATATCAAAAATACCTTTTATATTTGTCCCAGAGTGGTCTTTCTTGTACACTGCACATTTCTTTAGCAATAACATGATGCTGCATCGGAAAGTAATTCTTTAATGGAGCTGCAAACCATGAACGTTATCTTTAATGAAGCTGCCAATCGTGAATGTTATCTTCCACAAATACGTGACATAAAAGACATTTACGATCGCACTTCGAGGGTTTAGTGTTTTACTATATTTTTGTTCAACGGGTATTTTGTAGCTACCACCTGCTCTTGGATTGCAAAAACATAACCTACAAACTCTGACGCTCTAAAGCGATCATGAATCCAAAGAAGCTACACTCAAGATCGCCAAATCTTGGTCTTGACTCCAAAACCGGGCGGTGCATTGTGTTTTTCAGCAAAATACTTCATTTTATGTTACTCCTGTCCACTCAGCTATAAATGAACAACCCTGCTTTGGATTGGCCTCATGTTCAGAGAAATGTTGTGATCTTGGTAACTGATATGCCATGGAAACCGGATAACCGGCCCTGTGCGTCCTACGACTCGATACAATACACACTTCAACAGTAGCTCCCAGTGTTTCTGTGACCTTGTCTCTCACCTTAGGCTTAAACTACATGGCGCATTTGTTTTACTCCAATTGAGAAAATATAAACTGTAGAGAAAATCTGCTGTACCTTAAGTGCTTTGTTTTTTTTTTTGTTGTTTTTTTTTACATTCTCTCTCGACCCTCTTTTTTTCCCCATTGTTCTGCTTTTGAAATACAAATATTTTTTTGTCAATTGTATTCTTAATCCTAAAACCTAATCTAATTATTAAATTTTGGTGTACGGTTAACCAGAGGTTCTTCATCATCAAAGAAGGTTTGTTCTTTGGTACAACAATTGTATTTGCTAACGTTGGCATGATTTGTATAAATCTAACCCTTTTGAGAACTTTCATGCCGATAATCTTTTTCTTAATTTTTTTTTCTTTTTTTTTTCTTTTGTACTAGTGGCCGACAATAAAAGCGCTTTCTGGAGTTTTTCTATCGTGAAGTTTTGTTCCCTGTCACAATCCGAAGAATATTGCTATTGATGCTATAGGATTTTTGGATTTTAGTGTAATGAAAAGACAACAGTTTGTTCAGATTGTGTGCATGTATGTAAGAATCTATATGTATATGTATGTATGTATGTATGTATGTATTTACAACACGTGCATTATATATGCATTTATGTAGATAGATTTATGTATATAAATGTATGTCTATATGTGCGTGAAGTTTCTTAAAATATTACACAAATTCCATAAAGAAATACACATAAAGATAATTTGTATACTATATATTAGTGAGTGCATTTGTGTTTCATACGTACATACATAAATGTGTTTATGTGTGTGTGTGTGTGTGTGTGTGTGTTCGTGTGTGTGTGTTCGTGTGTGTGTGTTCGTGTGTGTGTGTATGTGTATGTGTGAGAGTGCGCGTGTATATGTGTGTGTGTGTGTTTGTGTTTAAGTTTGTGTAGGTATTAGTCAGTATTCATAGCACTACATACATAAATGTATAAATGTACGTTTATCTATGTTTACGTATGCGTGTAAATGTTGGTATGCATATAATAAAATATTTTTAATTGAACCCCTACGTGTGAGATTTGCCAATATGTACAGATTATAAATTTCGTTTCATTTAATTATTCCTTTATTAAATTATTCATATTTTTGTTCACTTCTATTTGATAGTTTAGAATAATAATAAAAAATGTAGATAATAGCAAAAAGTAAATCGAATTGTGGCCAAATATAAATCTGTTTTAATTTAATCATACATTCATTAAATCATTTTGTATTGTATTAAATGTTTCATTATGTGTACCTAAACAGGAAATACAAAGGCAAAAGTTTTTTCGCAAACCAAGACAATATTGTTGTTGCTTTGTTGGCTTCGTCATTGTCGTTGTTATTTTGTCGAAGGTCAGTTCTGAAGGCTCAGAAATATGACATCAAAGACATTCTAGCCGTGGCCACACCATCTTTTCAGGGATAAGTCCAGGACTCGGTTACATAACACGCGTATCTTCTACTTATTTAAGACACTAGAATGTGACAGGAGGGAAATTTGGCTGTTATTTCTAACACATCAAGTGACCGAGTAAACTCTTTATTTGTTGACTTGCAATCGATTCCGTTTCAAGAAACTAATTTTAGAAATATTTGGCACTAACCATTAGTAATATTTCCTATGATGATAATAATTTCTACTAAAGGCACAAGGCCTGAAACGTTTAAGGAAGGTGGCTAGTCGATTACATCGATTCCAGTGCGAAACTGGTACTTATTTCATCGACCCCGAAAGGATGTAAGGCAAAGTCGACCCCGGCGGAATTTGAATACAGAACGTAAAGACGGACGAAACGCAGCTAAGTAGTTTGCCCGGCGTGCTAACGATTCTGTCACTTCGCCGTCTCCTATAATAATAATAATAATAATAATAATCCTTTCTTCTATAGGCACAAGGCCTGGAATTAGTGGTGGAGGGGACTAGTCGATCATATTGACCCCAGTGCGTAACTGGTACTTATTTCATCGATCTCGAAAGGATGAAAGGCAAAGTCGATCTCGGCAGAATTTGAGCTTATGACGTAAAGGCGGTCTAAATGCCACTAAGCATTTTGCCCGGAATGCTAACGATTCTTCCACCTCGCCGTCTCCTATAATAACAACAATAATAATAATAATAACAATAATAATAATAATAATAATAATAATAATAATAATAATAATAATAATAATAATAATAATAATGATAATAATAATAATAATAATGGTTTCAAATTTTGCCACATGTGCAGCAATTTTGGGGACGGGAATGAGTCGATTACATCGACTTCAATGTTCAAACTGGTACTTATTTTATCCACCTCGAAAGGATGAAAGGTAAAATCGACCTCGGTGGAATTTGAACTCAGAACGTAAAGAGGGACGAAATACCGCGATTTCTTTATTACCCACCACCAGGGGCCAACATAGACGGTACAAACACAATATCGGGGAACTAAAATTATAATAAGGAGGCATAAAGAAAGAAGCAAAATTAAAAGAAACGAATGAATCATGAAAAAGATGATATAATGAGGCGGAATGCTCACTCGACCCCCGAAGTTGAGTGGTTACATAAAGAACGAAATACCGCTAAGCATTTCGCCCAGCGTGCTAACAATTTTGTCAGCTCACCGTCTTCTGTCATCATAATAATAATAATGATAATAAGCGTCTACTGCACACAGGTGGCTTTATATTTCGTTAAATAAAACTTAATTAGCATACGCGACTTAATTAAAGACCTGTGCTGTTTGTTCGTGTGTGCAAAATGTGAATACGTAGTTGTTTGTCTGTCTGTCTGTTTGTTTGCCTGTCTATCTATCTACTCATACATGTACATACACTTACTTACATATACACCATTTTTTTATAACGAATAAGATTAAAATAGTCAATACCTACCGTAGAGCAGTCATGGGAAAATTACGATACGTGGGTGTTTATGAATGGCACAGGTAACGAAATATTACCTTAAATTTTTTAGTGGTGCAACCCATCTGATGATGATTTATATCTCATGCGACCTGCTTCCAGAAAAAGTTGCCCATGTCTGCTTTAGGGTATAATTATATTCAGTTAATTGATGTCATTTGCTATTACATCAAGCTTCGATTAATCAGACAGGTTTGTTTTGTAATCAAATTCGTCTCTTCCTTCAAGAATTCGTCGGGATCTGCTATTTCATTGGCTACATGAGTTATATGTAGGGGCGTTAATTCCCACACCACTTGAGTCAGGGACGATAATTTACAATAAATAAGAATATGGACAGTAATATGATTTTTGCTTTACTCAATAACAAGTTTCCGTATGGGCTTCTTGATAGTCTTTGCGACTCAGAGCACATGCGAATATAATTTATTAAAGAGATGGTGCAAAGAGAATTCACTTAAATTTAGTAGAAGTTAATATTTTACTTTGATTCTGTGTAGAACCGCAAAAAAAGCATGTTTATGTGTGCAGTATGTGTGGAAAATGTATCAAGGAATCTACATGGTAAGTTTTACTATAATGGAAAGAAAAGTGGCGAACTGAGAAGTATAAGACTTATTAACTCGTCTATGTTATGCATAACAAAGAAAGGGTGTTTAGGTTGCTTGTAGAAGGTGCCTATATAATAAAGATTATTTCAAAGAGATTCATTTACGTAGCTGTGCGTGTTTATGAGTATCAGGTAAGACACAAATGTATGATATATATAAGTACTAAGGTAAATTATTTCTGTCAAAATATGCATCGTACGGAACCCTGTCGATGTACTGAAATGGAGTGGTTTGACCAAAGTATTAGAAAATTGATGGGGCCTAAGGAATTTTGAACTAAATATCTTCCAAAGTTTACTTCATTGGTTTGAAAGCAAAAAATCGTTGGTTTGTTGAGTATGAAAAAGTGTCTTCAGATGATTCAAAGTGTAAATGAGTTTGTCGTTTAAGTTCGGCTTCAGTTTCAGAAACCAACAACTTTCAGGTCATGTGATTCATGAATGTATCTGTTGGTCACCTTTCATAAGTTGCAAGTGGTAGTGAACACATTCCATTGTTGTAATGTATCTTGACTCCTCGCTAGGAGTGTCGGATGCTTTTTCACTATCTACTCTCACTTTAAACACCCTGCACGAATGTGGTGTAGTACTTCAAACCAGGATTCATTTAACCACAGATAAGAGGTAAAAATAACTATCATAAATCTCCATCTTGTTGCATGTAGGCAATCGTAGATGAAGGGTTTCTTGGATGCTGTAATTGATTTTGCCACATTCACTTGATATCACTTTGACAGACCAACTCCCTAACTGTCAATAAGCATTTCTCACATGCGACGTAATACACTAAAACAAGAATCCGAAACTTTTAAGAAATTATATCTGTTGGAATGTTTGTGTACCATGCTTAACTAAAACGATACAAACTGTCCTTAGAAGTCCTTATCGTTCATTGCATATTAACTATACAATTAAGACGTTGTGATTGCTGCTTTCAGTAAAGTTCAGTTAGTCTTTTACGAACTTTAGCATTCATAAATGGTTACACCTTTGTACTGGTCCTGAAAAGAAAGTAAAAAAGAACATATGAATAGCATTAAAAAATGTGTCATGAACAGATTCCATGGTATATCTTCTGGTTACATTGGCCACCATCTTATAACATTACGGCTTTCTACAAAGTGCATTTGCAGGCCGATTGTGATTTAAAAAAGGAAAAGAAACTTTTTACATCAATCTGCCAACATAAGAAATGAAATTCAACATATAAGATTTTTATACAAAAACATCTCAGTTGCACAAGTTGTGCGAGACTAGCAGAGGTCAAATGTAATTCAGAGCACATACAGAATCGAAATGAAATCTTCAACACCAATGGCTGCTTATTAATAAGACTCGGTTTCGAAAAATTATTTGGAATTAAGATATCACTTTTCCAACAGAGAAATAGGTTCGAAGCTGCTTCAAGATATTAAGGCTCAAATTTATAAAGCGAGAGTATTGGACGGCAGGGAGGACTATTTCGCAGGTCACTGCTGGTTCTCTATTTTTTATAGCAGCGGTCCACAAAGTTTTTGGCACTACGGACAATTTTTCCACAGATCGGGAGATCACGTGCTTAACGAAACATATATATTAAATACATGATACATATATAATACATATATAATGCAAAAACAACCTGTAGACTGCGATAATCAATTAAATAAAATAAATTTAAAGGTTTATTCTTTCCGTGCACCCCGGTACCAAATGATCCATGGAACGGGATTGGTTTCAGTCCGGTGGTTGGGGACTCCTGCTCTATAGAACCATTGCTAAGAAGAATAGGAACCTAGACTAAGATACTTAAAAATCTACATGCGCTATATTTCCTGACAATTAAACTACGAACCATTGTAAATGAAAGAACTACTAGCAGAACTAACCAAGGTGTTGAGTCGTTAAAGAAACGGAATGAACTCTCTCGTCAGAAGTTTTCAACTATTTACCTCCGTTTATCTTGTTTTGTTATGCATATTTTTCCAAGCCCGAAAGAATCACATTCTTTCCAGTTAGCCTTACTTTCGCACGTCTTGTCTTAAGTCTGTCGTATTGCAGAAAGGCTTTCCGTGTATACAAATATGAGGTGTTTAATATGTTTTTGTTTTCGTTACTGTCCTTACTTTTCGTGTTATATATTTTCTCGTTTGTTTCATAACTCGTCCTTTTTAACATTTGGTCTGGAGAACTTGTGTCCTTTTTTTTTTTTTCGTACTTGTCATATTTTGTCCTTCATGTTTGCTCATTACACTTTTGCTGCTTTTTGCTACTGACACCATCAAATTAAACAATATCATCGATATGGCGTCAAAATTGTGATAATTCTTGGTCGATAACTTATGAAGGATGTGTGTGTCCATGTCGTTTCTGGGTTTGTTTTTCTTTTGCAGCTTTCCGTGTGATATTTGTCTTTTTTGTTCTCCTGTGCCACATTTTGGTATAAAGATATCTAACTTGACAGCTAGATAGATAAATAAAAAGAGAGACAGACAGGCGGATAGACAGACAGACAGACAGACAGACAGACAGATAGATAGATAGATAGGTTTCTTTATTAGCCACACAGGGCTCAACACAGAGGGGACAAAATACAAATGTAGAGTTTTTTTCTTTTCGAGGGGGGCGAAAACAAAGCAGAAAAAAAACAAAAGTGGGGACAACGATGAAAAATAAACATCGCAAAACGTTTGGGGTATTTACAAAAAATACGAAATAATACAGAAAATTCCCAATAAATGGGGAGGTTATCCGCGGAAAGAAAAACCTACGAAAAGACCACGGTAACCTCGGTCCTTAGTGTCACAGTTTGTTAAATAAAATTTCTTTTATTTATGCAAGAAACATAAGTAACTCTCTGTTTACAAAATTTTAAAACGTTTTATAGAATCATGGTCAAGGTGGCTTCGTCATTTATACGTGCCATTCTTGCTACATGTATCCATCTTTTTTCGAAACATTTGCTAGACAACACTTGCCTCTCTACTCTCACCTTCCTTTTCAAGTGATACTTGAAAAAGTTGATGAGAGATTGACCAGAGAGGAAAGTATTTGTCTCTAATCCTTTCAGACGCGTCCACCAGATGCATTCTTTCGCCATAGCCACAAGTACGATAAATACAGCTCTTCCTTCCCGTTTAAAGGAAGGAGGCGTGACGATATTGACAATAGACTCGGTTGATAAACCGACTCGTCCCACACGCGACAGCAGTCGCTCGACATAAGCCCACAGCTCCGAAATGGTTGGACACTGCACGAGTGCGTGCAGAACGGTTTCATCGCTCTGACCGCATCTCGGGCAGGTCGGCCCCGCATTTCGCGAGCCGTGTCTATAGAGCTTATCCCGAACGGGTAGCGCCTCTCGGTAACACTGCCAGGCCAGGGATCTCTGGAAGTTGTCCATAGGTCCCGGCCCGAAAGTCGTCCTGAACAGGCGGGTCAGGTATTCCTCATCGACGCCCAGGTTCGCCCCGAGATCGTCGTCGTACCTGCCCTCCACTAATCCCCTATAGAATGATTTCGTTGTGATGCAGCCGCTCAAGGTCGACCCGGGACGGCAAAGTTGTTGCAGAGCAACGCGACACTCACGGTGCCATTCGCCATTCTTCGGCCTCTTTTTGATCCACGACTGCAGCTCGGTCATGGAGACGAGCTGCGGGAAAGCGCGTCGCACAAACGGCGACCACACCTGCTCACCGTCGTCTACGTAGAATCGGAGGTGTCGCAGTCTCAGCGCATGTCTGCGCATCATCAGCCACGGCATGCCCAGCCCTCCTTTCAGCGGGTGTTGGCAACAAACGGATCGCCTCACCATCGGAACGCTTACTTTCCACAAAAAGCGGAGGAGGATGCGCTCCATTTCGGTGATGGCGCGATCGGGACAAGGCACGACGGTCAGGCGGTATTCGATGACGGACGCGATGTACGCGTTCGCCACCTCCGCCCGACCTTTTAGGGACAGCTTCCTCTCGGACCATTGCCGGCAGAGAGTGGCCACTCTACTCGTTATCTCGCCCCAGTTCTTCTCCGTTTGCAGGTCCGGACCGAACCAGACTCCGAGCAACTTGACCGGACCGTCCGTCCAGCGTCCCACTACTGAGACGCTGCCGGACGGTATGGGCTTGCTTCTCCAGGTGCCGAGTAGCAAACCCACCGACTTATGCCGGTTGATTTTCGCTCCCGTCACCGCTTCGTAGTCTTTCAGCGTCTCGCCGACAAGCTCGATGTGCTCTTGGCTAGACGCTATGACGGTGACGTCGTCCGCGTATGCCGACACGCTCGTCCCGCACCCCAGTTCTCGCGGGATGCCCCTCAGCGTCGCCAGCTTCCGCAGTAGTGGCTCGAGAGTCAATACGTACAGGAGCAGTGACAGGGGGAATCCCTGACGAACCGAACGTGCAATGTCGAAGGGTCCCGATAGACGTCCATTGACGCGAACAACCGAACGGATGCTTGTGTACAAGGCACCCATCCAGCCGCGGAAAACGGGACCGAAGCCGGCCACTTCGATGACGGCCTCCAAGTATCGATGGTCTACCCTATCGAAAGCTTTGGATTGATCCAAATTGATCAGGGCCCCACCCATGCCAGGTTCCTTAACTACCCTCTCTATGATGTAGCGCATCAGATGGAGGTTGTCATGGATGCTCCGACCCGGCACGGCGCATGTCTGCTCGTGTCGACCAGTTTCTCGATGACAAGCGCCAACCGCTTGGCTAACACCTTGGCCAAAATTTTCAAGTCTGCATTGAGCAGAGTGATGGGCCTAAAGTTATCTATGGCGTACCCCTTGTTTGGATCTTTCTTCAGCAGCGTTACCGCTCCTCGGCTCACAAAACCGGGAATGCTCCCGTTCTGCTGCCAGTTGCAGTACACGGCCGCCAAGACGTCTCCAAATAAGTCTGGCATATAGTTGTGAAGCTCGTAGGGCAGACCATCCAAACCCGGAGATTTGTCCGTCGAGCAACCCGCCATCGCGTCCCTCACCTGCACCGCTGTGATGACCCCTTCGCAGCACTCTGCCTCTCTTGCCGAGAGTCGTGGCAAGCTGTGCAGGTAGGCACTAAAGTCCACCCTGCCTTCTCGCTCGCCACTCCTCCAGAACAGTCGGGCAAAATTCCACTGAAACGCCTCGCACATCTTGCTTGGCTCGAGCAATTCGCGTCCCTGTTCGTCTACCAGAGACCGGATGGTGACTCTGTTACCCCGCTGCGCCTCCGCCACCCGGGCCTCTCGTGCGGCTCCAACACCTTCATTCCTCAGAGCACGCATCCTTGCCCTGACAGCACACCCTTCGTGTTTAGCTTTGAAGTGTTGATCGAGGGCCAACCTCGCCGCTAAAACGTCGGATGCGATGCCACTTCGCAATGCCTCTTCTAACTTTATCACTAGCTCCCCCTCTACTCTGTTCCTCTCTACAGCTAGTGCCCTGCTATTCCTTATTGCTTCCGCCCTTACTGCTCTCTTGAGGGCAAACCACCATTTGTTGTTGACGATGGCTCCTGTCAAAGCCCTCTTTACTAACGTGCTAATCCGGTCACTGAAAACCTGTCTCGACGGGAAAGACGCGTTTAGTTTCCAGTAACCGGGACCCTTATCTAAGTCTAGCGTACACGTCACAAGTTTGTGATCCGTGTAGCTGACTATGTGGAACTGTGGACATCCTAAACTATCTCTATCTCTTGTCCTACACACTATCCTATCTAGATACGATCTCGACGACCCAATGCGGTTGCTCCAAGTCTACGTTGGCACATTTGGGTGGTCAAGTCGGTACCTGTCAGACAACTGGAAGCGTCTGAGCAGGTCTATGAGGCCTTTGCATCCCCTTCTAGTTTTGTCACTCCCCACGTAGTCTAGATGCGTGTCCAAGGTAGCATTCCAATCCCCCTCCAAAAGTAAGGGACGAGACGTTCCCAGGAATACTTCTAGACGTCGAAAGAAGTCTGACCGACCTGTTAAAGGAGCCACATAAACCGCCAGCAACCGAAAAGCGCCTCCATCGCTGCCGTCCACATCTAGGACAACCAGTCTACCCTCCGGGTCCGTAAATATCATCTTTACTTGGAGATCCAGACTCTTGCGAAAAAGAACCGCCGTGCCACTACCGCCCATCCTCGGCAGACAGGGAGAAAAATAAATGTTAAACTGTCCGCTAAACATGGACTTTAGGGCCCGCGGTTCATGGAGTCTGGTCTCACTAATGGCTATGATATCCAAATTGTGTGACTTGATGTCATTTAAGAGGTACCTTTGTTTCCAAGGCGACCCCAAGCCACGCACATTCACACAGCCAATCTTCACCATGATTCTATCAAAATTTGTGTTTTACACACGAAAGGAGAGAGAGAGAGAGAGTTACTTACTGTCCGAAAGTTCTTGGCTCTTCGCCTCACAACCTTCTCTCAGAAGGTTTTTGTATAGTTTTTTTGATGAATATTTTTGGAATCTCCCTACTGTATCCGGGTAGAGAGGTTTCAGTGTATTGTATGTGCTCCGTGTTACATGTATGATTTTGATGTGTTGTGGTGGTGTTGTGCGTGGGTGATTGCTTGTTTTCGTGTCATTGTCTGTTATGTTAGTGTTTGACCTAATGAATTTAATTAGGTCTGGATTGTTTGTGTTTATCGCTGTCAAACTTGTTGTGGGGTTCTGTGTTGGTGCGTTTGTGTTGGTGTTTTTGTTTTCTGTGGATGTGTTGGTTTCGGGGCTGGTAAACCTCCCCGCTTTGTTTGTTTGTTTTTCCGTTCTTTTTTTTCCCCTTTTTCTTCTTCCCCCCGTGGCCACTTGCCAAGCCTCTGTGTCATCTTCATCTGACATGTCGGAGGAATTGGAGGGTGGGAGGGGAAGGGTGTTGGGGTCTATTTTTGTGTGGGTTGATTTTGTTGTTGGTGGTGTTGGTGCTGTTTCGTGACAGTTGGGATGTGGTGTTTTGGTTTTTGGGGCTGGGGTGGGAGTCTTTTTCGTGTTCCCTTCTTGTGGGGTTGTTGTTGGTGGTGTTGGTAGTGGTGATGGTGCTGATTGGTTTTTATATCCTGGAAATGTGCCACACAGGGCAGATTTCCGTCGCAAAAAACTTGCACCAGAGAGTATACAAGTTGTTATACAACTTTGTATATAAAATACACTTTACAAACAAACTTTTTAAAACATGAAAAAGGCAAAAATTACGGAGCCGACACGTCTACCGTCCGTCCATAGAGATAGATAGATAGATAGATAGATAGATAGATAGATAGATAGATAGATAGATAGATAGATAGACAGACAGGCATACAGACGGACAGGCGGATAGATAGATAGATAGATAGATAGATAGATAGATAGATAGATAGATAGATAGATAGACTAACCAATAGATAAATGAATAGGGAGGTAGGCCATAAACCTACCTAGTAGAGGCTAAATTACAATCTCTTTAAATGTAGATGAATATTCATAAGTATGCTTCTAACGGTGTCTTTTATACGTGCCAAACGTCGATGTGTGTTTGTGTGTTCGTGCATGAGTATGTATACACGTATTCGCAAACCCGACCAAGTGCTATATTTATACACACAGAGGCGTGTATATACATTGCGACACATAAACAGAGTCGAGTCAGCGGACAAGTTTCTATCTGTGTGTGTGCATGTATAAGAGTGCGTGTATGACGTCTGTACGGGTATGTACGTGTGCTTATGCGTAATTACGTGCGTGCATGTATGTTTGTGCAGTTTTTCATTTGTGCAAACATGTGTTGATTAGTTGGTTGAAAGGCAGCAAAGTAAGTAAACTTGCTTAACCAGTAATACTAATGTGATGTGACCCACTTAGAAACAAAACAAAACCAAACAAAACAAAAAAAAACAGCTATAAAAAAAAAATCCATGGGAATTTTGGGAGGGCAAAGTCGTAAGAATTAAAACACATACACACACACACACTTTCACAAAAGGAACAAAAGGCAACAAAAATAGCAATAATAGCTTATAAGAAATGGGGGGGAAGGAAAGTAATAAATAAATTTATAAACACATTATAGTAAAAAAAAAGAAGTAGAAAGAAAGAATAACATAATAAGAAAAATATGCAAAACAAAATAAATTTAAAAAACGCCGTTGTAAGCTGATTTGAAATAACAGTAGATAACAAATCATAATTGACATAGATTGTAACAGAAAGAAAGATTGAATACATATTATATAATCAGTAGAGACGTAAGGAATATTTACTTACGGAGAGGAAAAGGGTGTATATATATGTGTGTATGTCTGTGTGTGTTTGTGTGTGTATGCGTGTGTGTGAGAGAGACAGTGGTGTGTGCTGGCATCTTATTGCATGTTGCAGCTTATGTAGGATTTTGTGCATACGTGTAGGCGGCCACACACACACATACACATATGCATGCATGTATACACATATACATATATTTATATGTGTGTATCTGTATGTATGTATACATGTGTACATATATATGTGTGTATATATGTATGTATATATATATATATACATATATATATATATATATATATATATATATAATATTATTAGGGACAAAATCCAAAATTACAGGTAAAAAACTCAATTAAAATCAATTTATAAAAAATTAAAATTAAATTGAGCCTTATAGATAAAGTATATATAAAATATATATAGTTTTAGGGAAAATAACCAATTTTCAAGAACTCAATCAAAACTTTGTATATATATATAAAGTTTAACATTTTATTCTTAATAATTTTTTCTTTCCTAATTTTTTCATTCATCATTTTTTCCATTCATAATTTTTTCATTCATATTTTTTATTATTACGTTTGTAGAAATAAATAATCTTGTATTTTTCTATTATTCAATTGATCTTTAATCATAATTAAATAAACGTCTTTAGCTTTAAATAGTATAGCTTTAACTATTACACCGGTTAAATATGTACTAATTTTATCTTCATTATTATTTTAAACTTAAACTTCGTTCAACTTGTATTTAAAACAATGATAATTTAAAACAATGATAATTTAGGTAAGATGTTTTTTTTGTATATAATATACATGTTATTATTATGGATGAAGGGATGATTATTGAATGGTTATTATTTTGATATTATGATATTTTTAAATAATTTTTCTATCTTTATATAATAAGTATTTCATATTAATTCATTTGGTACTTATTGTTGGTTGAGATATATATCTAATTATTGTTCTACTTACGATCTGACGAGTAGCTATATTTTTGAATAGAACTTATTTTCGATAATTTCAATTGGTTTTAATCGATTTAAATTTCTTTTCTATTTGAAAATTGGTTATGAAACACGTGTAATCTTTTTATTATATTTATCTTATGATATTTACTTTACTTTATATTATACTCATTTATTGTGCTTTTAATTATTAATTTTTCTATATGTGATAGTGGATTTTCATCGATGAGTTCTTGAAAATTGGTTATTTTCCCTAAAACTATATATATATATATATATATATATATATATATATATATATATATATATATAAGTGTGTATATATATATATATATATATATATATATATATAAAGTATGTATATATATATATATATATATATATATATATATATATATATATATATATATATATATATATATATATATATATAATTCTTGAACAAGAATGATATTGATAGTGACTTCGAAGTTTCGGCCATTTAAGACATCGTCGGATTGCGATACGTTGAAGTTAATCTTGACCTTATATAGTCTCTCTTGAAAGTTAAAATCCTGTTGTTTGGGGATGTGGGTTTGAGTGGAATGGTAATTAGGTTGCAGGGTGGGTTGTGATGGAGGAACTTTTATTAATTGAATTCGGGGTTATATTGTTTAGAATTTATTCATATATGTAGAACCTTGTGAGGAGATGTTAATATTTAGGTGGGTTCATTTTGGTTGGAAGGTGTAGGATATGTCATTAGTTCTATTTTGGATTTAATCCTTTGCTTTGACAATATAAAGGTTAAAGGTTAGAAATTTAGTCTAATATTTAAAAATTTAGTAATTGGGTGTCAACTTTTATTTGCGATGGAATTTTTCAGGGGTTCACAAAAGAATGTAATTAGGTGGAATATTTTAGCTGGTCAGCTTTTTTTTTACTTATTATATAAGGTATTTCCTATTTTTATTTGGAAGGTGGGGGTTAATAGTTGGGCATTTCATGATGTCATTAATTAAGAAATTTGTTTATCTTGTACTTTGATGTTCACAAAAGGATGTAGGTAGATGTGAAGGTTGTTGATCTGTATGTGTCCATTTAGGGGTTCAGTGTTCTATTAGCAATTTGATTAATATGTAGAAATTTTAACCCGTGTGTTATTGAGGAAGAGTTTGTGCGCTATCTATATATATAAAAATGAGAATGTGTGTCTGTCTGTCTGTCTGTCTGTCTGTGTGAATCCCTAAAACTCGAGAACTACGCAACCAATTTCATTCAAATTTTACAGATGCCTTACTTAGGGTTCCAGTTGTGTTATAGTCAA
>NC_142929.1:54892694-54915194 GCF_046866305.1 Octopus bimaculoides | reverse complement strand
TATAGGGAGTTCATGGCTCAAATTAATATATGTTTGGAAAATGGAAGCAGAATGGCCCAGTGATTAGGGCAGCAGACTTGCGTTCATAGGATGGCGGTTTCGATTCCCAGACCGAGTGAGCGTTGTGAGTGTTTATTGAGCGAAAACACTTAATGCTGCACAAGGCCCCGCCAGGGGATTGTGGCGAACCCTGATGGACTATTTCACCACAACTTTCTCCCACTCTTTCTTCCTGGTTCTGTTTTACCTGTATTTCAAAGGGCCGGCCTTGTCACACTCTGTGTCACACTGAATCTCTCCGAGAACTACGTTAAGGGTTTACGTGTCTGTGGAATGCTCAACCGCTATTTGATTGGCAGAGGATAGTCACATGATTAGTTTTATGAAATTTTTGCAGGTTCCCCTCTACTTCCGTGTGTAGAGTGACGATGTTTGGAGTCGTAAGTAGAGGCCGATAAAGTTGACTGAACATGTCTAAACAATCAATGAACACATGATTAAGTTTACAACCTTTTGTACGTTTTCCGCTACATTCGTGCGTTAGTGTCACGTGGTAGTATATTTTATGCCTAAAAAGAAGGCTGACACCGCTGAGTGAACATGTTTAGTTATAATCAAGGCACTCCATTATAACTAAACATGTTCACTGGACCATGTCAGCCTTCATCTTAGGCACAAAATATACTGTCACGTGACACTAACGCATGAATGTAGCGGGAAACGTACAAAAGGTTGTAAACTTAATCATGTGCTCATTCTCTACAAGCACTTGCTAGAAAACATGACGCGAGACATTGTCACTTGATACTAACACACGGACGTAGCGGGGAACCAGTCACGTGACTACCTCTACAAATCAAATTGGAGTAGTAATGTATGAATTCACAGGAGTGTTATCTAATTATGTGAATGTTGGGTTCCTAAAATTGCCTAGATTTATTTAGTGGTTTTCAAGTTGGGTAGTAGCGCTTTCTTGTGATTGTTGTGGATTCACAAAGTGGTAGAATAGTTCAAGGGACGCTATATGGGTTCGTTAGGTGATTAGGAAATGGTCGTGTGTTTCCACAAAAATATAATATTTAAGCTGATTACAATAAATATATTTTAAACACATTTTGTGAAAAATTTGTCGAGATTAAAATATGAACATGACATTGTTTTGTTGTGAGTAGAAACATGAATGATGATGGATGGTCTAAGGATTAGTATAATTCCATTAAATCCTCGCCTACTTTCGTAATTTCCATAGAAATCTGACGTAGGGGTCACTATTAATCGATGCCATTTATCTGCCCATTTTCGCCGCCCACTATTCTTGGGAGAGTCTTAGGGGCAGAATTTTCAGGCACCGCCTCCATGGCGTCTTATGAGAAGCAACCGCCATTACACTTTCTGCTGGATTTCCCATCGTGACCAACTGAGTTTATGGTTATTATCCAACCATTTTGCTCTTTGGTTACGCCTATTCTCCTGCCGGTTCGCTCGCGTGTGGAGATTTTGTCATGTAATCTAGTAAGGGAAAGATGAAGTGCGAGACTCTGGCGGATGATGGGATTAGGAGAATATATACGGACACTGTAATATTCAAATTTGGAAACCTTCCTACAAAGGATGAGAATTTCGAAACGAAATGGAGATTGTTACGTACAAATACGATGATGATTTATTTTCAAACGCAGAGACGCCGTTAGAATAGTAGAAACATTGAGTAAATTACCCTTACAAAGCGGAAAAATTTGTCAACAAACAGCCATCGGACTCGAACCTCAATCTCTTGAAGATTCCAGCCAAGAAATTTACCATTAAGCTAAACTGCTCGTAGGCAAATTAATCCGTTTTTTAGACGCATTTAATGCTAAATGTACAACCACGTATATATATATATACAAACAAACATTCTTTTTTTTTTTTGCGGATTACTTTGTCGGCGAGCATTTTAGCTTAATGGTAAAGCACTTGACCAGAGTCTTCAAGAGATGTGAGTTCGAATTCCATAGCTGTTCGTTGATAAATTTTCCGCTTTGTAAGAGTAATTTACCCAATGTTTCTGCTGTTCTAACGGCGTCTCTGCGTTTGAAAATAAATTATCATATTATTTGTATCTTACAATACACATTTCGGCGCTTATAAAAAACAAATGTTAGTTTCTTTATATTTATACAGACGTCGTGGAAATGGAGATTATTGTTTTCGGAAATTTCTTTTTCGGCTGTACAATGCTGTGGATAAAAGCGGATTGATGTGGCACCAAGTGGTAAGAGAACCCCTTGATTTAACCAGGGATTACGATGCCATCCGAAACAAGGAGGCTTACAAAGATTGGCCTGGAGACAATTCTCCCCTAATGCTCATGCGTTACACTCAAGTGCAAAAAGTTGCTGCAGAGACAGTAAAAGCGTGAAAGGCAAAGCCATGGAAGGACTTTGGGAGTTAAGCTGGACTCTCCTTAAGACTAGCTAATAAAGTGTTCTGGCATAATAATTTATGGAAATATCTAAACAAAGGCACTTCCTGAATGACTTAGTATAATAAAACAAAAAACATGGATAATAGATCATTACGCAAAACGAACTTTTCATTTGATTAAAATAACCTGCAGTTTTTTTCTTTTTTTAAAGATTTCATTTATTTATTTATTTTGCAAAATGTGACGTGTGGGTGCATCTAATACACCATTCGGTAATACGGAACGTTGGGTTACAAACGGTTACGAATTCCTAGATTAAGTGAGCTTGCAAAATAATCCATTTAAACTAAAATAGAACTCGAGATCCACTTTCCAAGAATCTTATAATGATTCTGCTTGTAATTCCGTTACTTAGCCCATCGGTAACGCTGTCACAGGATTAGAGAAAAAGAGGGAGAAAAAAGAGAGAGAAAGAGAAAGTGGGAAAGAGAAAAGTGAGAGAGAGAGAAAGAGGGAGAGAGAAGCGTCCATGACGAAAGGTAGGGAGAACGTAGTTAGTTAAAAAGTTAGTTGCAGGTAGAGATGATACAGAGGAGGAGAGTTAAAAATATAATTTTAGCAGAGGGCTGATGTTCATATGGTGAGGTTAAAGAAAGGCACAGAGAGAGAGAGGGGGAGAGAAACAGAGATAAGAGAGAGAGAGAAGGGAGATAAAGAGAGGGGAGAGAGAGTGGAAGAAATATGGTGATGACGATGGTGGTGTTGGTGGTAGTGGAGAGGGAGGTGGTGGAGGCGATGGTGATTGGATAGTGAAAAGTGTATTTTTTTTAATGAACTAAGTTTTTTATATTATCTATCACTTAACGCATGCACATAAGTGCAATTCCATGAAATATTCATGCTTATCTACGTGGAAATTTAACTAAAGGTTGTATCATATGTACGGGATATTTTTGTTTTTGCTTATGAGGAAAAATGGAAAAATAAGAGTGGATATTATGAGTGCTGTGTATTAAGTCTATAAAATTGTGCATAAAGTATTAAAGTGCATTGAGTAATCGTCGTGTTCCAATTTCTTTAACTTTTCAATGCATAGCAGATGAGCGACTATCTTTCCATACAGACGCAACATACCTCTTTTTATGTCAATTGCAAACTTTCCATTTATCTAATGAGCTATGAAATTCCTATCAATACTATGGCCTTCCTTTCATCCTTTTGGGTAACTCATCCATCTGAACCATTATAAACTTTTCACATTCAGGGCTTTTTCTGGTTTCTTGCTGCAACTATTCAAAACGCTTAGTTTAGAATAGGGGCAGCTGATGAAGGAAAGGTTGTCTATGTGGCCTGTTTGTTTTCTTTGCTCTGTTTATGTTCTATTTTAAATTTTTTCCACGTTTTTTTTTTTGTGATGTCCTGTACCCAGATATGCATCTATATATACATGTAGATGTAGGTATGTACATACATGTACGCATATATGCATATACTCACATATTATTTGTATTATTATTATTATTATTATTATTATTATTATTATTATATATATATATATATATATATATATATATATATATATATACATACATGTATATGTGTATATGTATGTGTGTGTGTTAAGGCGGTGCTCCATCGTGGCAGCAGCCAAAATGACTGAAACAAATAAAAAAATATATATATATATATATTTACTTACTTCTTTTGATCTTAAATGTTATATAAATGTAATTGATTTGGTACCTGGCAATTGTTTATGCTTTTGCCGTATTATACCTATGTATATGTGTGTGTGTGTGTGTGTGTGTGTGTGTGTGTGTGTGTGTGTGTGTAGGATGAGCTTCTTTCAGGTTTTGGTCTTCCCGGGGCTATGGTAGAAGACACTTGCCCTACTTGTCAAACAGTGCAGTGGGACTGAAACTGAAATCATGTGCTTGGGAAGCAACCTTCTTACTATACAATCATGCCTGCGCGTCTCTCTCTCTCTCTGTGCATATGTATATATATATATATATATATATATATATATATATATATATATATATATATATATATATATATATATGTGTGTGTGTGTGTATCTGTCTGTCTGTCTCTCTCTCTCTCTCTCTCTCTCTCTATATATATATATATATATATATATATATATATATATATATATATATATATATATATATATATATATACTTACATACATTTATATTGTATTATATCATATAATATTAAATACGTATTTTGATATGTAATCATTCAATCATTCAGCGCAATCACGCGTATGTTTACGTACAAACTCAGGCTGACTATATTCATACGGTGTTACAAGTTACAGAACAGAATATCTGATACATTGCTGATAGCAAACGAATTTTTGGCGCCTTTTCTCACCAAGCGTCAAATTTTCTGAGTGAAACCATTAACCTAACCACATAACCACACACACACACATACACAAACATGCACACACGCACGCACACAAACGCACACACCAATGCACGTATACGTAAACGCATGTATGTTATATGTACATTGATACATATATATATATATATATATATATATATATATACTAGCAGATATACCCGGCCTTGCTTGTGATTAAAATGGCATAGTTTTTTTGTTGTTTTACTTGTTTCAGTCATGTGACTGTGGCCATGCTGGAGCACTGCCTTTAGCCGAACAAATCGACCACGTGATTTGTTCTTTGTAAGCCTAGTACTTATTCTATCAGTGTCTTTTGCCAAACCGCTAATTTATGGGAAAGTAAACACAGTAACATCAGTTGCCAAGCAATGGTGGGGGTGCAAACACACACACACACACACACACACACACACACACACACACACACACACACACACACACACACAAATATACACGTATATACGACAGTCTTCTTTCTACACACATATATTGCTGACCTTCAGGAACATTGTGCGCTCTACGACTAACTTATATTTTGCATTTGCAGCTCCGTTGGTGGCTAATGATCGCTGCTCTTGACAAGCATACACGACTGCAAACATTGCAGATCAAGCTGTCCCCATTCACTACACCAGCCGTGCTGGATACGTGCTCTCTCAAAAGTGTCGACCCCCTCCTTAACCTGCTTCCTCTATCTGTGCCGATGACAGGCATTGTTCTCCCAGTCAGTTCCCAGGAAAGCGAGCTTATTCCTTGGTTCCGTTCTCATATTTGTTTTGCTAATCCAGTAACAACAACGCAAAGTATGTAGCCCTTAAAACGGTTTTTGTGCATTTACAAGGAATACCAAAAGTTGTCTTCCACAGGATCTTGTTTTTAGGAATTCCCAATAAGTTATGAATACCCAAATTGTGAAGTCAGTTATGTAATAACATGAAATTAATTACCCTATAGTAAGAATTCAAATAAAGTAGCCCCGAAAAGGGCTTTAATACGTTCTCAGTGTATATAGATTTTAGGAGGAAATAATAATAAGGTATGTACACTAAAATCGTGAAACATGTTACGTAATAACAGGCTAATTAGATATGAGATAACAATTCAAAGTAAATAAGTCTGAAAAGGACTTTCGTGCATTCCCAGAGAAAATTACCCTCAGCAGCACTAGTGTTGGTATATTCGTGAATAAATCACTAACCGTAATAAGTGGATCAATTGTTTAGGAGAATACAATTTACTTGTTTAAGCGTTATACTGGATAAATTGAGAAAATAACTAAAATAGTTCAAATACTAAGAAATAAGCATACTGAAAATGTATGGGTTATTTCCCTTGGAGGAGGGAATGGATTATTTCCCTTGGAAGCTTAAAATAATTACTCTTGCCGTCCACTTGAGCCCAAATGTTATTCCTCCCATCATTTACCTGAACATTTTTTCAAAATCAATTTATACTTTAAACCTCTCCAGACACATAAGCAATGTGCGTGTAAAGTTTAAGAAAAATCGGTCAAGCCGTTTTGGCACAAAACGAGGATATACCGATACACACACACACACACACAGACATTTTCAGTTTTAATATGTAAGATATATATATATATATATATATATATATATATGGCAAATAAAAGACGGAAGATGGGAAATACCAGGTGTAAACCATTTGTTCTATTATCCATTATATATATATATACATACATACATACATACATAACATGTGTCTGCATATCTATGTACATGAATGAGTGTGTGTGTGTATATATATATATATATATATATATATATATATATATATATATATATATATATATATATATATATATATATATATATATATATATACACATATATATATATAGGTGTATAAAGGTTGAATGTAGATTCGTCCTTTAATTGGGGGTTTCCAAAAAATATTTCTAACGGTGATTCCTCATACTTTGCTGGGAGTTTACAATCGTAAATTTGCGAATATATGAAAGTAGTAATTGTATATAATATATGATGCATTTATGGAATGGAGTTCCATAAATCACACCAATTTCGTTAAAAATGGAGGAAACAAGTTGTTAAAATTTATAAGAAGTTTAATTCTTGCAGGCGATCGTTTCGTACAAAGATATAATTACATAAATTCATGATTGAATTAAATTAACTAAACATCATCGTACTCTTCAGTTCAGGAAGAAAAGAAACCATAATACATGGAACTTTAAAAAGAATAGAGCAGAAAAAATGCTAAATAGTTAACGTAGATAGAGGAATGAGTATGAGTTATAAAGGAGAGAAGATGATGTATATAAACGACTAATGTTTATATATATATATATATATATATATATATATATATATATATATATATATATATATATATATATATATATATATATATATATATATATATATATATATATATATATATATATATATATATATATATATATATATATATATATATATATATATATATATATATATATATATATATATATATATATATATATATATATATATATATATATATATATATATATATATATATATATATATATATATATGCAGGAGTGGCTGTGTGGTAAGTAGCTTGCTTACCAACCACATGGTTCCGGGTTCAGTCCCACTGCGTGTCACCTTGGGCAAGTGTCTTCTACTATAGCTTCGGGCCGACCAAAGCCTTGTGAGTGGATTTGGTAGACGGAAACTGAAAAGAAGCCTGTCGTATACATGTATATATGTATATATGTATGTGTGTGTGTTTGTGTATCTGTGTTTGTCCCCCCCCCCCAACATCGATTGATAACCGATGCTGGTGTGTTTACGTCGCCGTAACTTAGCGGTTCGGCAAAACAGACCGATAGAATAAGTACTAGGCTTCCAAAGTATAAGTCCTGGGGTCGATTAGCTCGACCAAAGGCGGTGCTCCAGCATGGCCACAGTCAATTGACTGAAACAAGTAAAAGAGTAAAAAAGTATGCATACAAAGAGTCATGCACATGCATATAAACGTTCACACATACACACACTTACCTATATGTGATATCTATACTACAACCAAGAATTATTTAAATGCAGCTTTATAGCATTTGCTACTCAAGGTCACACGTTTGCGAGGGAGGGAACGGTCTATTATACCGATCAGTATTTACAGTTGCCTTATTTGAATATTTAACGTTATGAATGAGCATATACTTCTTTAATATATGCATATTTGTGTGTGTATTGTTCCCAAAATGTGTTCATCTGAGTATATCTAATGTGTGCATTGAAAAGTTGCGTTGTCTGCATTCTTTGTGCACGTGTATTATTCTCTGTTGGTAGTCTAAGTCAACGCTTCTCAAACTATCTGATGTGGCATACCGGCAGTTTCTTTTTTTCCAATGTGCCAGGGACGTGTAATATTTCTAAGTAATATTAATTTATGCTGGAAACAATATATATAATGAATATAATAAAAGTTGACAATTTTTTATATTTTATATTTATTTTGTAAACAAATAATACAATATTACATAAGCATTTTATAAGCTACTAGCAGAGGCGCCCGGCGTTGCTCGGGAATGAAATTGTTTTAAGAAAAAAAGGCAAAATATGCTGTATAGAAATTTGAGAGGACATTCTGTAGATGGACTCTCAGATGAATGATGGCTGGGCGCCTCTCATGAATGGGAAAATTGAAGATGTGCCAAAAAGCCTCATTGGCACTTGGAAACTTTTACGAAAATTGAAATGGGGATTAAAGGAAAAAAATGATTTACGTGAATATCCTCACAAGAGTAATTGAAATAAATGGCGATTGTGGAACTCCCCCACGCGCGCGCGCATACACACGTGTGTCTTTGTAAATATGTTTGTATACATTTATGTATGTGTGTGTTCGTAAGAGACAGAGTGTGAGTGAGTCAAGGGGTGTGTGTGTGCGTGTGTATGTGTGTGAGACAGAGTGAGAGAGCGGTGTGTATGTAGTATTTACTCTCTCTCTCTCTCTCTCTCTCTCTCATACACACGAACACACACACTTACACACAAAATAGTGATTGAAGCTTTTTTTGGCGTTGTTACGTCAATACCGGAAGTTGACATTGAGGAACCTTTTTAAAGAAGTGAATCTTAAATATAAAGCAATATTATTTATTTTTAATAAAAAAAAATCAAATGAAGAGCCTAAGATTTATCCGAGGTCAAACTATTCACGCATCACAAGTATGGAAGCATTTGGTGAAGTCGATTTCACGTGAAAACCGATTACACACACATCTCTGTTTTATATATAGAATAGATAAGCATTTTATAAGCTATAAGCATTTTATAAGCTATAAGCATTGTATAAGCTATAAGCATTTTATATTTCTTTTCTGGAAATTTGCCGCGTACCGACAGCTAATGGCTCACGTACACCACTTCGAGAAGAACTGGTTTAAGTAGTTTTATATAATGAGTTTCAAAAGTGTTGATATTCCGTGTGAAGGACTCGTTGTCCTTAGACCATTGAATCTAAAGTTTACGCTCTTTGTTGTTGAAAAAAACAATACCATTCCTCACTGGGTCTGTCTCTATCTATCTATCTCTGTCTTTCTCTTTATCCATCTGAGGCCTGTGCGTGTGTATGTATTTGTGTGAATCTATCTATCTATCTATCTATCTATCTATCTATCTATCTATCTATCTATCGATTTATCTCTCTATATGTCTGTCTGTCTGTCTGTCTCATTGTGTGTGTATGTGTTTGTGTCTATTTATTTGTCTTTGTCTCTGTCTCTGTCTGTGTGTCTGTTTGTTTGTCTGTCTGTGTGTGTGTGTGCGTGTGTGTGTGTATATACATATATATATATATATATATATATATATATATATATATATATATATATATATATATATATATATATATATATATATATATATATATATATATATATATATATATATATATATATATATATATATATACATACATACATACATACATATATATATTCATATATGTATATCCATATATGCATAAACATGTATATAAACTTAGATATATTTCACACCCAAATTACAGTAGGCCGTGTCTATCTGAGCAGCACTATCTGGTAAATTCTGTTTAGTCATTTTGAACTCAAATTCCGTGATATCATAATTCATTTAAGTGGGGAGTTGTTGTTGTTGATTGAGTTGTATCCCGGTATAGGAGACTTATCTGGTATCCCTTGAAAAGTCTCCAGGTATCGTTTGAAGGTTAAAGGATCTTTTTCGTTTTTCATGTTTCAGGATAATATTAGATAGAGCAGGGGCTGTTAAGAAAGAATAATTTTGTTGTGGTTTGTTTATGTATTGTGAGCTTGATATGTGTAGAGTGCGTATAACAAACAGGAGCTTCTGGCCTTGAATTAATCGTAAGCTTATTATGGGCAACTGGGCAAATCAGGTAGGGCTCACAGCGACGTTCGAAAGAATAGAGTTGCAATATTTTAAGGCGGTCCTAATAATCAAGATCAGTCAAGAAATTTTTTTATTTATTTATTTATTTATTGTAATTGGTGGCTGGGGCTTCACAGTGCTCCTAATGCTTTGTTTAATATGGAGAGGCTGCAGGGGACAACACTGTTTTATGTTTGACCGTACAAAAGAGGAGAAAAGGGTGGTGACACCTGTCTCTCTGGAGTGGAAAGTTTTAATGATCCATCTTGCGAAGTGGTTTCAACAATTACTGGATCTATTTTAAAACGGGGGCCACAGTTTTCATTAATGTTTTACGTAGTGTTTTTAGTACCGAAAGACTTTCAAACTTCGTATACTTATCTATTTTGTGTTATAGAACAGAAAAATATTTTTGTATTCGAATTTATTTCATGTAAAAAATTGTCTTATTTCGATAATTTCAACCAATCACTGACAAGTATTCAGTTGTTTACATTTACTCCTTTGGCTGATTAAGCGGTGTAAAGCGTATTTAATCTCCATAGCTTCGTTTTATTTGCTTTTTTCATTTTAAATTTGCTATTTTACCCTAACCTTAACCCTAACCCTAACCCTAGGGTTAGGGTTAGGGTTAGCCTATAATAGAAAGGTTTATTAGCTACTGCCAATATGCTTCAGCCATTTTTTGACAAGGAAATAATAATTTTATCACCGATAGAATTGTTTCAGAATCGTTTGTTTATGTAGTCGGCACTTAATGTATATCGGCTGAATGGACGTCAGTGATTGGTTGAAATTACAGAAATACGACAACTTTAACATGGAATAACTTAGGGATTTCTGTTTTTTTTTAAGAAGACTAAGAGAAAAAGATGTTTTATATGACACATTCTACCAGTGTTCCAAGTTCAAAGTGTTTCGTTAAGAAGATACTGTGGCCCCCGTTTTAAAATAGATCCCAGTTACTCGTGAGTCTCTAATATTGTTGGTTGTGGTGGATTCTCCTCTTGAAGGTGGAGAATAGGTGGAGTTGTCTGAGCATATTTACTTTTCCAGAGTAACTGAGACCCATTTTCTCCGCATCTGTCCGCCCTTTGACTTACAGCATGCAGAACTGGAGTTTGTTTGGCCTTCACTCTTTACAAGTTTGTAAACCTTCGAAATATCAGCGAAAGTTTATATTTTGTTGTACTTGATGACCTTTGAGATGTTATTTATATAGTCTATGAAGAGAAATAGGGCCCCTTGAAGAAAAAGCCTTAACTTTTAACTCTTAACTTCTTATAGTTTCGATGAACTGACTGCGGCCATGCTGGGGCACCGCCTTGATGAAGTTTAGTTGGATGAATTGACTCCTGAACCTTATTTAAATCTGGTTCTTATTCTATCAGTCTCTTTTGCCGAACTGCTGGGTTACGTGGACATAAACAAACCAACACCAATTGTAAAGTGGTGGTGAATACAAACAAACAAACAAACACACACACACACACACACACACACACACACACACACACACACACACACACACACACACACACACACACACACATACGAGGGTCTTCTTTCAGTTTCTGTCTACCGATTCCACTCACAAGACTTTGGTCGGCCCGAAGCTATAGTAGGAGAAACTTGCCCAAGTTGTCGCACAGTGGGACTGAACCCGGAACCCTGTGGTTTGGAAGCAAAATGTTTAACCACACAGCCACACCTGCGTCTGTTAACTTTTGCTGGGTTGGGTGCAATCCATCGATTACAACATGCAGGGTTCACATCATGCAGCAGTTTTCCACGGATTACAATGCTAAACGGTTTTAACAGAAGAATAATGTGGTCGACCCTGCCGAATGCTTTGAAGAAGTCAAGACATATAACATCAGAGATTTAGCTCTCTTCTTGTGATTGAGTTCTCTTCCTCTGATGGAGCTCTCTTCTAAAACTTTAGGATGTCTTGAATGGGATATAGAGCTGTGTTGGGAGGCTCTACTACACAAAAACTATGCAAGTTGGAATTTAGAAGATTGTTACTTTCTAGGAAGCCAGTTACTCTCGATCTCACTACCCTTTCAAATACTTTGAAATTAAGAGAGGTGAGTGACCTTGGGCGATAGTTAACTGCAAGTGACCTATAACCGTTTTTGACACGAGAAATTGGAATAAGAACTGTTTGGGCGTAAGGTATGAGTTTAATGAACTTCTTCAGAATTTGACCATAAATGATGCAAGTTGGTGCCTGCGTTCCGTCTGTTGGTATCATAACAATTTTAAAAACATTCCAGAGAACTGATATTCATTTCACTTTTTAATAGTATATCTTAAAAGCTCGCTATAACTAAATAGTATGTAAATATTAGGCTGAAAAACCCGGTCAGCCTTCGACTTTTTGTATCCAAGAGACATTTTCAACTCAGTGCTACATATATATATATATATATATATATATATATATATATATATATATATATATATATATATATATATATATATATATATATATAAATATATATATATATATAAATAAGCAACAAGGATATCCAAAGTTAATGCAGTACGATCGTTTCATGCGACTTCATTTATTTAAGCAATTTATTTAAATGAATGGAGTCGCACGAAACGATCGTACTGCCTCGGTGGGTAACTTTCTAGGTGCAATCCCATGGTCAGTCATGACCGAAGGGGGTCTCAGCATATATTCATATATCTGTGTGTGGGTTTATCTCTACTATCACTCAGCAACCAATGTTAGTTTGTTTAGGTCTCCTTAAGCCCAGCGGTTCGGGAAAAGAGAACGATAGAATAAGCACCGGGCTTCTCAAAAAGTACTGGGGACGATTCGTTCGACTAAAACGCCCTTCGAGGCGGTACCCCAGCATGGCCGCTGTCTAATGACTGAAGCAAGTAAAATATACGAGATATGTAAGCTGGGCACACATGGACGCACATACACATTAGTTTTAGACAACATGAAGTAAAGAATATAGCAAGTATCTCGAGCATCTTTGAAATTGTGCACGTCAAATTTTGTAAACATTACACATTTGATTTTTCTTCCCTAACCTCACCTCCCAACCTGGCTCGTTCCCCTGCTCCCGCCCATGCTGACTAACTTTCCCCTACCTCTCCACCACCACCACCACCACCACCACCACCACCACCATCCTCACAGGCACCCATCATTTTCACTATCATATTACTGAATCCTTGACCTGCGCTTCTAGCAACGTCATTTACTGCATCTCCTACTATTCCTGCCCTTCTTTGAACATCGGGAAAACGGACGCTGCTTCGCTGACCAATTCGCGGAGCACCTCCGAGACATTAGAATCGACAATGACACCCCGATCTCGCGCCATTTCCGCTCTACCGGTCATTCGTTACAACACCTGTCTGTGTTCGGACTGTCTTTGCACAGAGACCATCCGGACTCCCGCCTTCACCGTGAACAAGAATTAATCTTCTCTCTTCGCTCCTTTGCGCCACATTGGTCAACTCCCTTCCCCTCTTCATCTGATTCCCCTCCTTTCCTCTTTTCATCTGACACCTACTTACCCTCTTCATTCCTACCTACCTCTCCTCTCTTCCCTTACCCTGACATCTACTTCCTCTCTTCACTCCTACTCACCTTCTCTCTTCATTGATATCCCCTCCATCCACACTTCACACCGACATACCTCACCCTACCACACCCTTCCTCCACCACATCCTCACTCCACCCCACATCCTCACCACACCAACGCATCACATCACACTACCTCACACAAGTCTACACATACTAGCACTGACCACTTCCCAGCACCCACACCATCATCTGTACACCCACACACCATCATCCGCACATCCACACACCATCATCTACACACCCACACATTAAAAAGCACACACTTACACACGCACACATCCACACATCAAAGTCACTAGCTCCTATCCACACGCACACACACACACACACTCACATACACACACGCATGCGCACCTTCGTTTTGGGATCACCAATACTTTATTATCTCCCATTCTTCCTAGCTCTCCTGTCCAACCTTTTCCAACCAGCCGCCATGATTGCCAGCTAAATCCACAAGTTGTTTGTTATTCTCTCTGTTTATTTCCTCGTGTTCCATTCCGTTGAAGAGCGTAAGGCTCGAAACGTAAAAGACATCCTCAGCGTCAAACTAATACACCTGCTGGTTGTTTATACATCAGTCTTCGTCAAAGCATGGGTAAATATTTTGAATTACTGATAATCAGTGAAAGTTACATTACAGAGTCGCTTAAGGGTCGGATGTTTCGAGCATTTGCACATATGTATATACATATGTACATACATACATACATACATACATACATATATATATATATATATATATATATATATATATATATATATATATATATATATATATATATATATATATATACACATTCTTTTGTTCTTTTATTGTTCCATTTATTTGACTGCGGCTATGCTGGAGCACCCACTTTAGCCGAATAAGTCGACCCCAGGACGTATTCTTTGTAAGCCTACTATTTATTCTTCTGATCTCTTTCGCCGAACTCCTATATAACGGGTAGTTAAACACACCAACATCAGCTGTCAAGCGATGGTTGAGGGACAAACAGACGCAAACACACACACACACACACACACACACACACACACACACACATATATATATACGACAAACTTCTTTCAGCTTCCGCCTGCCAAATCCACTCACAAGGCTTCGGTCGGACCGAGGCTACAGTAAAAGACACTTGCCCAAAGTGCGCCAGAGTGGGACTGAACCCGGAACTATGTGGTTGGGAAGCAAGTTTCTTACCACACAGTCACACACACACACACACACACACACACACACACACACACACATATATATATATATATCCTGTTTTATATATCTTACATTCTACCAGTTTTACTTTTCAGCGTCCTTTCTAGTTCTGATAATACATGCATATACAAACATACAAACAAGCATATACATACATGCACACATACATGCACACACACATACACACACACACACACACACACACATGCACACACACACACACACTTACATGCATACATACCTACATACGTACATTCATACATACATACATACATATGTTCGTGGGGACGCTGTTAAATTGTTGATTGTTAGCTATGACCTCATTTGCTTCACTTCCACTTATCCTGGTAATGACCCAATTTTCTCCCTTCTTTCCTTACTTTTACTTCTCTTACTACTCCTCTTTCTTCCCAACACTACTTTCGCCATACCTCTTTCCCCCTCTCTCTCTCTCTATCTATCTATCCGTTTATCTATCGCCTTTTCTCTCTCTCTCTCTCTCTCTCTCTCTCTGTCCTTTTCTATATTTTTCTCTGTTTCTCTTATCCTTCCTTCTTCCCTTCTTCTTCTTCTATGGCCACATATTTTTTTGTAAATTTTCTCCGTTTTCATTTTTCCTCCATTATTTTTAACTTCGCTTTTTTATTTTTGCTTTTCCCACTTTCTATATAATATTGTTACTCTTTCAGGCTTCTTTTCTTTCTATCCATATACAAATTCTCTCTTTCTTTTGTCCTCTCTCTCTCTCTCTGTCTCTTCCTCCTCCCCTCTCTCTCTCTCTCTCTCTGTCACTTCCATTTGCTTCTTCCCTAATACCTCATAATATATCTCATTTCATCTCCAAAAGTCTGTCTCACTTTCCTCCCCCTCCCTTTTATACCTCTCCTTTAACCCTTACCCAGGCCTGATCTTTTACACTTTACTTCTTTTTCTCCGTCTAAAATGTATATATAATGTATGTATGTATGTATGTATGTATGTGTTTTATAATATATATATATATATATATACTCTTTACTCTTTTACTTGTTTCAGTCATTTGATTGCGGCCATGCTGGAGCACCGCCTTTAGTCGAGCAAATCGACCGCTGGACTTATTCTTTGTAAGCCTAGTACTTATTCTATCGGGATCTTTTGTCGAACCGCTAGTTATGGGAACGTAAACACACCAGCATCGGTTGTGAAGCGATGTTGGGGGGGGGGGACAAACACAGACGCACATACACACAAACACACACACATATATATATACATACATACGACAGGCTTCTTTCAGTTTCCGTCTACCAAATCCACTCACAAGGCTTTGGTCGGCCCGAGGCTATAGTAGAAGACACTAGCCCAAGGTGCCACGCAGTGGGAATGAACCCAGAACCATGTGGTTGGTAAGCAAGCATACGTGTGTGTGTGCGTGTGTGTACGTGTGTGCGTGTATAAATCTATACCTATATGTATATTCTTTTATTTGTTTCAGTCATTTGACTGCAGCCATGCTGGAGTACCGCTTTGAGGCGAGCAAATCGACCTCAGGACTTATTCTTTGTAAGCCTAGTACTTATTCTGTTGGTTTCTTTTGTCGAACCGCTAGTTATGGGGACGTAAACACACCAGCATCGGTTGTTAAGCGATGTTGGGGTGGGGGACAAACACAGACACACAGACATGAGTGGCTGTGTGGTAAGTAGCTTGCTTACCAACCACATGGTTCCGGATTCATTCCCACTGCGTGACACCTTGAGCAAGTGTCTTCTATGTCAGGCCGACCAAAGCCTTGTGAGTGGATTTCGTAGACGGAAACTGAAAGAAGCTCGTCGTATATATGTATATATATATATATATATATATATATATATATATATATATATATATATATATATATATATATATATATATATATATGTATGTGTGTGTATATGTTTATGTGTTTGTGCTTGTACTCCCAACATTACTTCACAACCGATTCTGGTGTGTTTATGTCCACGTAACTTAGCGGTTTGGCAAAAGAGAAAGATGGAATAAGTACTAAGCTTACAAAGAATAAGTCCTGGGGTCGAGTTGCTCGACTAAAGGCGGTGCTCCAGCATGGCCGCAGTCAAATGATTGAAACAAGTAAAAGATTATATATATATATATATATATATATATATATATATATATATATATATATATATATATATATATATATATATATATATATGAAGGGCTTCTTTCGGTTTCCGTCTACCAAATCCACTGACAAGGTTTTGGTCGGCCCGAAGACACTTGCCCAAGGTTCCACGCAGTGGGACTGAACCCGGAACCATGTGGTTGCTAAGCAAGCCACTTACCACACAGCCTCTCCTTCTCCTACACACTCAAGCACATACATGTTCACGTACATAACATGGATGCACACACACATACATACATACACACATACGTGTATATGTGTGTGTTTGTGTGATATGTGTATGTCTGTATTTACGTTTATTTACTGTCTACCTCTTATGTCACCTCAGCCTCAGCATACGACGCTCTTTCGCCATTACCCAGCCTGTTTCTTTATCAATCTCTTTTACTCTCTTTTCCTCTCTTCTATTTCTACTATATCACTCTTCTCACTCTATCTATCTATCTATCTATCTATCTATCTATCTATCTATCTATCTATCTATCTATCTATCTATCTGTCTGTCTGCCTATCTGTCTGTCTCACTTCTAGCGCTATTTCTCCCTCTCTCGCTTTCTCTAACATTCCAGCTCCTTTTCTCTCTCTCTCTCTCTATCTCTCTCTCTCTCTCTCTCTCTCTCTCTCTCTATTCTTTCTGCTTCCCACACCACCTCGCTTATTCGCCATTCCTTCCCCTCTTACTCTTCTTACCCCGTTATAACTTCTCACTCTTTCCCTTCCTCTTCTCTCTCTCTTCATCTCCCTCCCACTATTTCTTTCTTATTCTTTCTAATTTTCCCCCCTTTACACTATGCTACCACCCCATTCCCGTGTTTCTCTTATCGACACCTCTTACCTACCTGCATCTTATATTCTTCTTCTTGTCCTTTCTTTCATTGTTGCTTTCTTTCTTTTATCCTTTTCCTGTCAATCAGTCTTTTTCTCCCCCTGCTCCCTTTCTCTCTATCTCTCACACTCACTCACTCACTTATTCCCTCTCTTTCTCCTCTTGTTAGCTTGCATCCTCACTCATCAGCACACGTTCCTCACTCCGCCTCTTGACGCTCTGCAAGGACAAGGATAACTACTGCTATCACCACCACCAACACCACCTTCACTGCAACCACCACCACCACCAACACCTACATCACTACTACTACTACTACTGTTACTGCTACTACTACTTGCCGTCATAGTTTTAGCTCCCTGTCCTTTTAACTTTTTCTGTGCCTATAAAAATCCAAGTTTCTTCTTCTTCTTCTTCTCCTCCTCCTCCTCCTCCTCCTCCTTCTTCTCCTCCTCCTCCTCCTTTTTCTTCTTCTCCTCCTCCTCCCCTTCTTCTTCTTCTTCTTCTTCTTCTTCTTCTTCTTCCTCTTCTCCTCCTCCTCCTCCTCCTCCTCCTTATTCTTCTCCTCCTCCTCCTCCTCCTCCTTATTCTTCTTCTCTCCTCCTCCTCCTCCTTATTCGCCCCACCTTGTATCTCTTCGTTTTCTACTGTTTTCATCCTCAAGTATCTCGCTACATACATACATACGTACATACATACATACATACATACATACAGACATATATATATATATATATATATATATATATATATGCATGCATACATACAGACATACATGCATGCATACATACATGCATGTATACATACATACATACATACATGCATACATACATACATACATACATGCATACGTACATACATACATACGTACATATATACACGCATACATGCATACGTACATACATACATACATACAGTATATATATATATGCATTTTTGTAGTCTGGTGTGTATATATCTATATATATGTATGTATACTATATGCATATTATGGATACATTCAGTCTAAGATATGTGCATGTATGCATGTGTATATGCATGTTATAACTGGATGAATGAATGTGCGCAACGTATGTATGCATGTGTGCAACACATTGCTCCCTAAATGCATTTATACGCATACATGCGCATAAATTTTGCTTACAACATGCCATCACTGTAATTATCACACGCATGCGCGCACGTATAATACGGCAGTGTGCATACATAAGTGTAACCATGATATATTGTTCATCACATACACAAAAATACATATATGAATATACACATACACATACATAAATGCACACACACACACACACACGCACGCACACATATATATATATATATTTATATATATATATATATGTATATGTGGACACAAGAAAACTGCTTATGAGTATATGCATATATACGTACATGTATGTACATACTTACATCTACCTGTATATATAGATGCATATCTGGGTACAGGACATTGCAAACAAAGCGTAGACAAAATGATAAACGAGTACAGAAAACACACAGGCCACATAGAGAACTTCTCCTTCATCAGCTGCCGCCATTCTAACACAGGCGTTTCGAAGAGTAGGACAGCTAGGAGTGGCTGTGTGGTAAGTAGCTTGCTTACCAACCACATGGTTCCGGGTTCAGTCCCACTACGTGGCACCTTGGGCAAGTGTCTTTTACTATAGCTTCGGGCCGACCAAAGCCTTGTGAGTGGATTTGGTAGACGGAAACTGAAAGAAGCCCATCGTATATATGTATATGTATGTGTGTATGTGTTTGTGTGTCTGTGTTTGTCCCCCCAACATCACTTGACAATCGATGCTGGTGTGTTTACGTCCCTGTAACTTAGTGGTTCGGCAAAAGACACCGATAGAATAAGTACTAGGCTTCCAAAGAATAAGTCCTGGGGTCGATTTGCTCGACTAAAGGCGGTGCTCCAGCATGGCCACAGTCAAAAGACTGAAACAAGTAAAAGATGTATATGTATATATATATATATATATATATATATATATATATATATATATATATAAATATATGCATATATGTACATACCTACATCTATATGTATACATACATGCATACATGGGTACAGGACATCAAGAAAAACGTTAAACACAATGAGAAACGAAAACAGAAAAAGAACGTTTTTCGAACAACGAAAAAACAAACAGAGAAACGAGACATGCAACATAAAGAGTATATCCCTTCGTCAGTTGTCCCTGTTCCATCTACTCCGCGTTTGTGTGTATATATATATATATATATATATATATATATATATATATATATATATATGTATGTATGTATGTATGTATGTATGTATGTATATATATATTAATAGAAATGGTAACACAACAAAAGAATGAAAGAAACCGCGATATTATGTAAATTGAGGAGTTTTATCATGGCTACCGAATAATTGTCACATATTATATTTACAGATATATATATATATATAAGCAATGTTAAATCTCTGAACGAGGTGTTAACAGTAACTGCACGATAAAGTGAAGTATATTTGCCATTTAAATGTGGCTGACCCCTAAGGGTGGATGTTACTGTTGCTTTTAGCCCCAGGAGAACATCTCCTCCAGCTGGCTTATCGACACATATCTGTGTCCTGTCTATTTTTGCCAAGGGAAAAAGACTTATATATTGCCAAGGGATTGTCATTCTCATCAAAGGTCGGCGATTATCGTACGCTGAAGAAGGGAAATAAACCTGAAACTCGGGTCCGTACGTATCGCAGATCAAGATGGGAAGGATAACTTCCCTTGGCAAAAATAGACAGGACACAAATATGTGTCGATAAGCCAGCTGGAGGAGATGTTCTCCTGGGGCTAAAAGCAACAGTAACATCCACCCTTAGGGGTCAGCCACATTTAAATGGCAAATATACTTCACTTTATCGTGCAGTTACTATTAACACCTCGTTCAGAGATTTAACATTGCTTGTTTTCACTTTTTCGATATCAGTGAATAACTTCACTGGAAAAAGACTTATATATTGCCAAGGGATTGTCATTCTCATCAAAGGTCGGCGATTATCGTACGCTGAAGAAGGGAAATAACCCTGAAACTCGGGTCCGTACGTATCGCAGATCAAGATGGGAAGGATAACTTCCCTTGGCAAAAATAGACAGGACACAGATATGTGTCGATAAGTCAGCTGGAGGAGATGTTCTCCTGGGGCTAAAAGCAACAGTAACATCCACCCTTAGGGGTCAGCCACATTTAAATGGCAAATATACTTCACTTTATCGTGCAGTTACTGTTAACACCTCGTTCAGAGATTTAACATTGCTTGTTTTCACTTTTTCGATATCAGTGAATAACTTCACTGGAAAAAGACTTATATATTGCCAAGGGATTGTCATTCTCATCAAAGGTCGGCGATTATCGTACGCTGAAGAAGGGAAATAACCCTGAAACTCGGGTCCGTACGTATCGCAGATCAAGATGGGAAGGATAACTTCCCTTGGCAAAAATAGACAGGACACAGATATGTGTCGATAAGCCAGCTGGAGGAGATGTTCTCCTGGGGCTAAAAGTAACAGTAACATCCACCCTTAGGGGTCAGCCACATTTAAATGGCAAATATACTTCACTTTATATATATATATATATATATATATATATATATATATATATATATATATATATGTGTTATCAAAATAAGCAACAGGATATCAAGAAGTGATGCAGTACGACCGTTTCAAGCGGCTCCATTTGATTGAACAATGCAATCATAACATCCATCTAAATGCAGGGCTATCATCAGCTGCACAAATAAATAGAACAAGAAGATGGAAGAAATCCATGCTGTCGCTATTGTTGCTAAGAATATACTAATTTTCCAAGAAAAACATGAAACTTACTAGGGTCATAGCTTGTACAGGATTGTGGTTCATTTCTAATTTATTTGTCTTCTTGCTCTGTTAAAGTATTTGAGTAAAATAATATTAATGTGTCCGACTAACTAAAATTCTATTTATTTGTGCAGCTGATAATAGCCCTGCATTTAAGTTAATGTAATGATTGCATTGTTCAATTAAATAGAGTCGCTTGAAACGGTCGTACTGCATCACTTCTTGATATCCTGTTGCTTATTTTGATTTTATTCACATTACTTCGAGCTGTGCGGATAATACTGGACTGACTTCGTGCTTCAACTTAAGCTCCTAATTCAACTGAATCTCAGTTACTTCGTATATATATGGTATGTCTATTGCGTATCATCAGACCCTAAGACTTGTTGGCCTATGGCTTCTTTATGGCAAGTGTGTGCGTGTGCGTATGTGTGTGTCAGTGTGTATGCATGTATATATATATATATATATATATATATATATATATATATATATATATATATATATATATATATATATATATATATATATATATATAATACAAAGAATATATATGCATGTATACACACATATATGTACATACTTACATCT
>NC_142929.1:54880194-54887694 GCF_046866305.1 Octopus bimaculoides | reverse complement strand
AAATACCTTTACTACTAAATCACGCGCCTCTAATATATATATATATATATATATATATATAGAGAGAGAGAGAGAGAGAGAAATATATGACGAATCCCAGCAGCTCTTACTTCTTTGTGAAGGAGCTGTCATTTATTTTGAAACATGTGTAGGAATTAAAGGAACTTTTATTTATATGCGTTTCGCTCCATTTATTATTATTATTCATATATATATATATATATATATATATATATATATATATATATATATATATATAATAAATGAGTATATGCATATATACGTACATGTATGTACATACTTACCTCTACCTGTATATATAGATGCATATCTGGGTACAGGACATTGCAAACAAAACGTAGACAAAATGATAAACAAGTACAGAAAACACACAGGCCACATAGAGAACATTTCCTTCATCAGCTGCCATTCAGCACTAGCGTTTCGAAGAGTTAGGGCAATATATATATATATATACTGTTGTATCTGGGGAGAGTCATTTTCTTATCGTGCCTTAAAATTTAACACACACACCGTTAAAATTTCCCCTTATTTCTTATTTTTATTTTCCTAAAATTTTCGTTGCGTCTTGCAACCTTTTCAATAGTCTTGATTCTCTCTCTCTCTCTCTCTCTCTCTCTCTCTCTCTCTATATATATATATATATATATATATATATATATATATATATATATATGTATGTATGGAAAAAAGACAAAGTAGAAAATGCTAAAATACTTTTATAAAAAACATTTCAGTACCGGTTTCGATCCTTGAGATCTTTTCAACAGTAAACATGGATAACAAATTTGGGAAAAATTAAATTAGGCAAATTTAAATGAAAAGTCTTTTTAAAAACATATTAGTATAGTATTCAAACACCAGGGGCATTTTTCTTGTTTCTGTCTGTCTCTGTTTTACTTGTTAACTCTTGTGGGTTCGAGGTCGTATATATATATATATATATATATATATATATATACATACACATGGGGGAGAAGGTGCCGCGCCTGAATGTGTGTGTGCACGGGTATGTGACGTTAGCCGTACTACAGGTTATTATAGAGAAGTACCATGATGATTCAGCAATGTTTTCCACTCTGTAGGTCATACCACCTGCCATTAGAGACCCATCGTTTGCCAAGTGGTTGAAGCCTACTAAATCGTTGCATATTGACAACAAGCAGTAATCAATGAAATCGATCGAACTCAGTGCATCACTGGTGAAATACTGGTACCATACTGAATGGAACCTTATGGAACCATAGCTCAGAACGTAAACAACCCGAAGAAATAAAGTTTCAGCATCGATTTTCCGGAATTTTTGGCGCCAATGAACCAGGGGTGGTTATCCTTGTCAACACACGTTCTTAATCATATAAATATTGATGTTATTTAGGTAATCAAATTAATACAGATACTAGTACAGTAGTGCAAATTAGTATTCATTATAAGAAGTTCCAGACCAACAGTGTCTGCAAAGTCGCTGTTGTTACCTGCACTGTAAAGCGTTATATCCGGTGCTGACAAGATTTTGACAATCCAGTCTATATATATAGAATACACCAGACAAGGTTGGAAAAATATTCTAATGACTTTACCGCATACTGTTTTTATTATTATTATTATTATTTTTTAAATATGAAGAAGATCACTTTTTTTCCGTCTTTTAAGGATATTTACCTGATTTTTAAAACCGTTTCCACAACCATTGTGCGTTCGTGGATTTCGTTATTTTCTGTAGAATACCAACTCACTCGGTGTTTCTAAGTCTGCTTACAAAATGTTCTCAAATCTATCTATGTATCTATCTATCTATCTATCTATCTATCTATATATATATATATATATATATATATATATATATATATATAGAGAGAGAGAGAGAGAGAGAGAGAGAGAGAATGAGATGGAGAGAGGGAGAGAGAGAGAAAGAGAGAGAGAGAATGAGAGGGAGAGAGGGAAAGAGGGAAAGAGGGAGAGAGAGGGAAGGAGAGCGAGCGAGCGAGAGATAAATATATATATATATATATATATATATATATATATATATATATATATATAGATATATATATATATTACTGTATATACATCTTCATCTTTTACTTGCTCCACACATGAGACTGCGACCATGCTGGTGCACCGTCTTGACTAGCTTTTGTTGAAAGAATCGATCTCACTACTTATTTTTAAAATTTTTTTACACTAGGTACATATTCTATCAGCCTCTTTTGCTGAATAGCTAGATTTCAGGGTTATAAAGACAACAGCAGTGGTTGCCAAGTGGTGTTGGGGGTGGGACAGGCACGACACACATACATTATACATACACACGCACACACACACACGTATGCACACACACACACACACACGCACACACGCATACATACATGCATGCATACATACATACATACATGCATACATATATATGCCTATGTATGTATCCCTAATTGTGGTTTGAAGTTTGGCTGCTCCTTCTAGCGGGTTAAATGTCCTGTTATGGACATCTCTGTTATGTGTTTAAATGTACACTATGAATTTATACGTATATATATATATATATATATATATATATATATATATATATATATATGTATACATACAAATACATACATATGTACGCCCGCACACACACACATACACAAGTATATATATATATATATACATTATTTATGTCGAACAGCCATTAACTTCTTGTATAAACAAGTCAGTCCCACCCACTTTTATCTCCCAATATTTCTCCTCACGTAAACCACTTTACCGAGATGTATCTGTCTCTCTTTCTCTGTCTTCATATTGTATTCTGTTAATTCTTTGAGCAGTTTCGATGTATGAGCTGAGGCCTTGCTGGAGCAGTTATTGCATTATGCGCTTAACTTCGATCTGTTTTATTTGGGGGATTTCACCGACACGCGCGTGCACGTACATACTTACGTACATACATACATACATACATACATACATACATACATACATATATACGTAAAACGCTTAGTTTTAGAATGATGGCAGCTGAAGAAGGAAATGTTTTCTATGTGGCCTGTGTGTTTTCTGTGCTCTGTTTATGTTCTGTTTTTCATTTTGTCTACGTTTTTCTGTGACGTCCTGTACCCAGATACGCATCTATATATACAGGTAGATGTAGGTATGTACATACATGTACGTATATATGCATGTACTCATTTATTATTTGTATTATATATATATATATATATATACATACATATATATATATATATATATATATATATTGTTGATTTTGCTCACTATGCTATTTATGTGTATGCCTGGAAGTTTGAATTATACCGTATAATTAAGTTTATATTTAAAAACAAGACACCAGAAATACGTGGAAAAGAATATTACATACAATAAATGTGTCATATAACGAATAGGCGCAGACGTAGGTATAGGGATAAGAAATTTGTTTCCCAACGATGTGGTCGTGCATTCAAGTCTCACTGTGCGATGACACCTTGGGTAAGTATCTTCTACTATAACCGTGGGTTGAGCAAAGCCTTGCGAGTATATTTGGTAGACGGAAACTGAAAGAAATCCGTTGTGTACATATATGTATATATATATATGTATATATATATATATGTATATGTGTATATATATATATATATATATATATATATATATATATATATGTGTGTGTGTGTGTGTGTGTGTGTGTGTGTATATATATGTATATATATACACCCCCCACACACATTCATATATACATATATACGTATATACACACATGCATATATACATTGTGTGTGTGTGTGTGTGTGTGTGTGTGTGTGTGTGTGTGTGTGTGTGTGTGGCGTTTGTCTTGTCCCCGACTATCGCTTGACAACCGGTGTTGGTTTGTTTTATGTCCTCTTGTAACTTACCTGTTCGGCAAAAGTACCAGACTTCAAAAAATGTGTATCGAAATTAGTCGACTAATTCCTTCAAAGTGGTGCCCCAGCATGGCCCTAATCCTACGACTGAAACAAATAAAAGTTAAATCTAACTGAACATTGCTAATGGTTGTTGTTTAACCCTAGGTTAGTCTTAATCTAAAAGAGTTACGACTTATGACTTATGATCGCTTCATCTTGCAATTTATATTTTCTCATAGAGAAATATATTTATGTGAACATTATCCAACACCGTTTTATTAAGTACGGCATGATATGAAGAACATGAAGCTGTTGTTTCCAGCACTTGCAACGACCTTCATTAAAAGTATGTTTATGTTTAATTAGTTCAGTGAACGTATTAAACGAATGTTAATCCAGCTACTCTTAATAGATTAAACCTGCTTACATAGAAGAGAGTGCCGTGTTGGAACATACAATATATATATTATGCATTATGCAGTTGCTTAAAGGCGGCGAGCTGTCAGAAACGTTAGCACGCAGGACGAAATGCTTAGTGGTATTTCGTTTGTCTTTACGTTGAGTTCAAATTCCGCCGAGGTCGACTTTGCTTTTCATCCTTTCGGGGGCGATAAATTAAGGACCAGTTGCATTCTGAGTTCGATCTAATCGACCGGCCCCCCTCCCCAAAAATTTCGGGTCTTCTGCCTAGAGTAGAAAAGATTATCCTGTTGCCAATTTTGATTATATATATGTATATATATTAGGACTGTCACATTATGTTAGCAAATAGACTTTACTATATATAATATTTTGCTTTTTCCAGTCATTTGATTGCGGCCATGCTGGAGCACCGCCTTGAAAGGTTTCTAGTCGAGCAAATTGACCCCAGGGTTTATTTTTTCAGCCTAGTGTCGATCTCGTTTGCCTAACCGGTAGGTTATGGGGACGTAAACACATTAGCACCGGTTGTCAAGCGATGATGGGTGGGAGTGGGTGGCAAATACAGACATAAAGACGCACATACACACTTATACACACACACAAACACACACACACACACACACACACATACACACACACACACACACGTACACACACATACATCCAAGATGGATATACTGCTCCTTTGTAGCTCTCTCCCCCCTCTCTCTCTCCCTCTCCCCCTCTCTCTCTATATATATATACACACGCACATACACACATATATTCACACACACAGACGCACCCACATCACACGTACAAATATACACAGTGTGGCGAATATATTACCGTCTAAATTACGCAAAAATGAAAAGAACACAGACGTCTCATTTTAACAGCTATATTTACCAAACTTACATAAATATTTCTTGAAATACTAAACAGTAAATTTATTCAATAAAATCGCCGTTGGCTTTAACCACGGCCTACAGACGACTTCGGAATCTCCTGCAACTCTTCTGGATGGTCTCCTTGTTTAAGTTTGTGAATGCTGCCATAACCATTGCCTTCACCTCATCTTTGGTGTTACAAGGAATTTTGCTGGTCTCTCGCTCACCTACGCCCCGCACATAATAATCAAGGGGGTTGCAGTCTGAGGAGTTAGTTGGCAGATGTTAGGGGTGATGTAGTCGCAGAAATTGTCTGACAGCTATGACTGGGTTCTCCTGCTTGTCTGGCCTGATGCTGAGTCCTGTTGCCAGACATAGGGTCTTCCAGCAGCTACTCTCTTCACCCAGGGCTGCACTCCCACCTCCAGGTGCTTAATATAGGCCTCCGCGCTGAGTCTGAGGCCGTGTGGGAAGATGAATGGAGGCATAACATCGACATTACTAGTGATCACTCCAAACACCATGATGTTGATTGGATGTTTGATTTTTATCACTCTCGGCACATGTCCTCAGATTGCACTCTCCTCAGATTGACACACAAATACTCTGAAATGTCCGTATTGGAAATTCCGGCGCGAATACCAAGCAGCACGTCGTTTCCTAATTTATGGCAGACTGAATTGCGTCATGCTACTGTTTTTCTCACAAACGGTGCACAGCTGAGCCTATTATACTGTGTAGTCGACAAAATCAAAAACAAACAATGCGCATGTGCAAAATTAAAAATATAAATGACGACAATTTACTCATCACACCCTGTATATATATATATATATATATATATATTCCAAAATATAACTACAAGTGGATAGTTGGCAAATTTTTCCTTCCGTCTTCCTTTTCATTTGGACTTTCCTTTGTCTCCTGTTTCTGAAAGAGAGCTTTGCTCGAAACCTAAAACACCCTTTCTTTCCTTCCTTGAGCGTCTTGTTAATACTTTGCATGTACCACGTTCTCGCGTTGTTGTTTTTTCTGTTTCTGGATTAACTATATATATATATATATATATATATATATATTTGAAGGTTTGGAGGTGATGTACAGAAATTATATAGAAAAAAATTAAGGTACTCAGAAATCTGGATATTGTGCATTTACAGATTTTTATTAATGTCACATATTAAATAAAGCGCTTTTCACCTGATCGTGCAGGATTTTCAAATTGTTTTGAGAAAACTTTGCGGAGGGTCTCTTTATATAGTTTTATTGAGTGTGTAGGGGTGGAGAGAGAGATATATAGGATAGTAAGAGAGGGTAATATATATATATATATATATATATATATATATATATATATATATATATATATATATATATACACACACACATACACAGAGGGTGTGTGAAGTATTTGATGACATACCTTTTTGTGTCATTGCTGTATTTTTTGCTAACTGTGTATAATCTTTGTTTCAGAAATTAATAATGGCAGATCCTCAGCTTACTCAAGAAATGAAGAGGCATGCTGTTATTTTGGTCATAAAGGCTGGGCATAGCGATTTAGAAATATCTCGATTTTTAAAAGTTGTCAGTTCTTTCATCTACAAAGTTTGTGAGGAGCTAGACACTGAAGGTGGAAACATATCACCAGTATCAAAGCGTAAAAATGCATTCTAAACGCTCTGAAATTATCAGAACACCTGAATTTATCCAGCCAATTCAAGAGACCATTGATTACAATCCTAGAAAGTCCATGAGGTCAATTGCAAAATTTCTACATTTGTCAGAAGGAACAGTCAGAAATGTTGTCCACGGAGACATCAGATGTCTTATTTGATGAAAAAAGGTCAATTTGTCAGAAAAAGCAAAAGAAAATCCCTATATCAGATCTAAAAAGCTCTTAAGCAAACTGAAAAATCCAGCAGAAGATTTGATTTGGTTTTTCTCAAACGAGAAAAACTTCGACCACGATCAAAAAGATAACAGAAGAAATGACAGGTGGTTATGTGCAGACCCTTCTGAAATTCCAAGTGTTATGCATACAAAATTTGCTGCAACTGTCATGGTTTTAGGGGTTGTCAGCGATGAAGGACATGTGACGCGTCCTTACTTCTTTCCACAAGGGCTTAGAGTTAACTCTGCTGCCTACATTGAGGTCCTGGAAATAATTGTTAAACCATGGATAGACAGTGTATGCAATGGAAGGCCATGTATTAGTATAACGCTCGGGAATTGAAAAAGTCTTTAACGTGTCGAGCCTACGCTCTTCCACAGAAAGCAACACTGAAAGAAACAAGGAGAGAAAAAAAAATGTGTGTAGTGGTTAGCGATCT
>NC_142929.1:54875194-54877694 GCF_046866305.1 Octopus bimaculoides | reverse complement strand
CCTAATTTTGGGACTGCCATGTTGGCTTGGCGATAACTATTAATTTCCAGTACCGCTGCCGTAGTCTCCTTTAGAGAGACTTAGAAATATTAATAACTCTATATATATATATATATATATATATATATATATATATATATATATATATCGTCAATGTATCGTATAACCGAAAGAGAAGCACACTCTAAAGCATAGAGCAGTATTTATATGTAGTTAAGTCTATGTTCGGTCAAAGAGTGACGAATGGTTTCGCATCCACAAAGGGCTTAGCCCTATGGACATCTCGTCAGACTCTAAAGCCGAAGACTATGTAACTCTTCTCCTCTGGGAGGTAGGGAGCTAAGCCCTTCGTGGAGACGAAACCATTGGTCACTCTATGACTAGACATAGACTTAACAATATAATATACATATATTACACACGCGTATATACATGCATACCATACACACACACTCACACATGTATATACAAGCACTCAGACAAATCATACATGAAGCATGCATGTGTGCATATATTCATATACAGAAACACGTACCCTAATTAACTCATACACATGCGCCTCACAATAATACTATTACCACTTACGCATTCAACAAATAAATTGCATGCATTGCCGTTTCGAATTACAGATTCCCGTAGCGAGAGGAAAAAATGTGACGGACTGGGCCCCCCCTGATACAACCTGTTGAGGTACTTTAGTAGTTCGCTCAACAGCATGTTCGTATGTCTATGTGTTTGTCTGTAAGTTTCTGCGGTGGGATGGGGGTTTGCAGCCTTTAAGCCCTTAATGCCTGTTTATCTTTACATTTTATATTTATCTTCTAGGCCGTTAGTGAAAAACACCGTCTCGGAACAAGCAGGCAGACAGTGGGGAGGTAAAAATACAGGCGAAGTTGCAGAATCTTATTTCTCTTAAGTTAGAGAAGCATTTGCGCGTGCGTACGTATGCGGTGTGGGGGAAGAAGCTGTGTTTTTTCTCTCGCATTAATGATACTCACTGGACTTGTAGGAGACAATTGTGGTGGAGTGTGTCGGCAAGTCATTGCGTTATAAACAGCAAAAAGGTGAAAACTGATGATGTATGTTGGTGCGTTCAGAATGGAGCAATATTATATTTATGTGGAAGGCGACCAGCCGGGAGAATCGTTAGTACGTCAGGCAAAATGTTTAGCGGCATTTCGTCCGTCTTTACTCACATTCTGAGTTCAAATTCCGCCGTAGTCGACTTTGGCTTTTATCCTTTCGGGGTCGATAAAGTAAGCACCTGTTGAGAATTGGGGTGGATGTAATCCACTTAACCCTTTTCTAGAAATTGCTGGCCTTGTACCAAAATTGAAACCAATATTATATTTATGTGGAAGGCGGCGATCTGGTAGAATCGTTAGTACGCCAGCCAAAATACTCAGCGACATTTCGTTTGTCTTACGTTCTGAATAAAACTCCGCTGAGGTCCACTTTGCAATGTATCTTTTCGGGGTCGATAAAATAAGAATCAGTTGAGCACTGGGGTCGATGTAATCGACTTAATCCCTTCCCCAAATTTGATGGCCTTGTGCCAAAATTTGAAACATACAAACATACGTAAAGGGAATATTTAGCAATTGCAAAACTTAGAAATCGAGGCCGGATCGATATATCTGGTGGATAAAAAGATAACAACTAAAGAACACGATCGTAATTCGCTCAAATATTGCCAACGTCACAAAAAAAAAACATATAACCGTTCAAGACATCTTGTGGAACCGGATCTAATAACAACCAGATAATTCCAAGAAACTTAAGATGGTGACTGCCATCATATTAGCCCAACAACACCTCATACGAACATCGAACTATTTTGGCGTAAATATAATTTCTCTGTCGTTCATAGATCCGAGATTATTTACAGCGGAACCTCGGTTTACGAACGCCTCTCATCACAAGAAAATCGGTTTACGAACATTTTTTCGAATATTAAACGCCATGGGTGACGAACAGTAACTGTCTTGAGTAACGAATACGTCATCAGGCAACAACGGTCGGCGACAAGCTGGGTGTATCAGAGGGAGAGCACTAGTTGCTGTTCAGAGCATATTCCTGCTCGAATTCGTTGTGCCTCCTCTTGAATTCCTCATGAGAAAAACAGTTTCCGCTTCAGAACATTTCGGATGATGCACAGGCTTCAAGAACGAATTAAATTCATAAACCGAGGTTCTTCTGTATTTTGTTAACGATAAAAAGAATATTTTTGCATTTAAAATCTCGAATAGATTTTTGTGATCTTTAACGTTACATATACATACGTACATACTACTACTACTACTACTACTACTACTACTACTACTGCTACTACTACGATGTCCGAAACTTTGTACATTTTACTCTATATCTTTTATCTTTATTCCCGTCTGAGCGTCAGCATAATAATTCTTTCTGCTATAGACACAAAGCCTAAGGTTTGGAAGGAGGGGGGCTAGTCGGTTACATCGATCCCAGGGTTTCACTGGTACTTACTTTATCG
>NC_142929.1:54870194-54872694 GCF_046866305.1 Octopus bimaculoides | reverse complement strand
TGTGAGGTCCCTGGGTAAATCAATACACTGAGTACTATATTATTTATTAATTTCAGAAAACCATTGCATACGTAGATTACAATTGAAGCCTTCGGATAAATCAATGCCCTGGGTCCAGAATTGAGTCCCTAAACTGGTTAGTTCCCCGGTCAAAACTCAGTGTATTGGGCCCTATAGTATTTATATATTGAGAGCAAGCCACATCATAAATAAATCAAAAGTGGGTCCTCAGACTCATTAGTCCCCTTCAGGTAACTGCCCAATACAATATTCCCATGATTTAAGATGGTATGGCATACGTTCACACACACACACACACCCTATATGTTAACAGCAAAATATATTTTCGCACTGTGTGCTAGCTAGAGGGTTCTCAACCGGGTCCATATAAGAATTTTGGGGGTCCATGCAACAAAATAGTTAATTGGGGATCCATAATAGTATTTTAAGGACCCATGGAAAAGTTTTGCCCAAGATGTAAGCAATGGTATGTATTGCAAGTAACTACTAGGTTTCTTTCTCTAACATTTTACATAGTTCTATCTACACAAGTTAATGCGTGGCTGACAAAATAAGAATTTTGAAAGAAGTTTCTATGAAACTAGTTTTTAAACATCAAATGGTTATGGAGTCCACCAGAATAAAATAGTAATCAGAGGGGTCCAAAGATGAAAAATGGTTGAGAACTCCATGTCTAACTGGAATTAACACGCACACTCAGGAACGACGATTAAAATAAAGTCGTATATATTTATACTTAACGCGTTCGTGGAAAGACGCTCACTGTGCTTATAACCTCTTAACAAATTCATTTTCCTTTTGCTTAAAAGCTGCTTGTGTAAAATCGCATCAAACCTAGTCCTTAATAACGTTATCGAGCTGTCATGCACGTTATCCATTATGAAGAAAATTCCTTACGAGACTATAAGGGCAACGACCGTCTGTTTCGTGGTTGTTGTTCGTATGTGTACAGAGAGACAGACAAATGCAGAGGGACGGAGTGTGTGTGTGTGTGTGAGAGAGAGAGAGAGAGAAAAAGAGAGAGAGATAAAGAGAGAGTGTGTGGAATGGAGAGAAAAAGAGAGAAAAGATAGTGATGGGAAGTGCGAGAGAAAGACAGAAGTAGACAGTGTTTGATAAAGACGGCGACAGAGAGGAATGAAAAAGGCGGGAAAATTACGTATAGAGCAAAGAGTATGTTTAACATATTTTTCTATAGAGAAAAACCAGATAATCGTGCGCGTATACATGTACAACAAATACATAGGTAGATATGTAGTAGATAAATAAACAGATTGGAAAGTGAATTATCAAAGATAAAGTATATGTGTTTTATAAAGTATATCAAACACATATACTTTAAAGTCAGAGTAAACATTTATAAATTTGACAACAACAACAACATACACACACACAGACACATAGACACAGACACACACACGCACACACACACACACACACACACACACACACACACACACACACACACACAGACGTGTGTGTTTGTATTTGTTAGATTGTCATTATTATACTAGGCGGCGTGCTGGCAGAATCGTTAGCAGCATTTTGTCCGTCTTTACATTCTGAATTCAAATTCCACCGTGGTTGACTTTGCCTTATATCAGTGGTTCCCAAACTTTTGGGGGATGCCGCCCCCTTGACACCCAGCCACATTCCTAGCGCCCCCATCCCAACTAACCATCGCAAACACAGACCTCTTCCTGGAGCAAATTCAAAGCAACTGTATTTCACAAATATAACTTAACCTAATGAACCCGTTGTTTTTACATGAATTGCTACCCCATTATCGCCCCACTTTTCTTCGAACTTTCTATTGTCTCCGGGGGTGGGGGGAAGAATACCGCCGACTTTGGGAACCATTACCTTATACTGTTTCGGAATCGATAAAATAAGTACCAGTTGAGCACTAGTATTAATTTTATCGAGTAACTCCCTTCCCCAAAATTTCAGGCCATGTGCCTATATTAGAAAGGATTATTATAAAAGGTGTCGAGCTGGCAGAATCGTTAGCTCGCCAGGCAAAATGCGTAATGTCATTTCGTCCGTCTTTAACATTCTGAGTTCAAATTCTGGCAAGTCCGGCTTTGCCTTACATCCTTTCCGGGTCGATGAAATAAATCCCAGTTGAGCATTGGCCCCTACCGCAAGCATGCTGGTCTTATGCCAAAAATTTGAAATCATTATTATACATTGATATTTTCAACCTTGTGTCCTCATCTCTATAGTCACAAGGTTTCGGCTGTTGTAACACATCAGTCTTCAGATATTTGTTCATAATCTGTAGAGAGACAGAAAAATTGAACATTTGTGATCATATGTAAAGGCGAAGGAAAAGGCTAGTGATGAACCCTTGTGGAATGAAGACAACATAATAGAGAATCATACTGGAAGATAAGACGACTGAAAGAATCAACATGTTTTTTTTTTTATCACTTACTTGATTCAACGGGTGCTTGCGTAGTATACTTAAAATCAGATG
>NC_142929.1:54850194-54860194 GCF_046866305.1 Octopus bimaculoides | reverse complement strand
TCATCCTTTCGGGGTCGATAAATTAAGTGCCAGTTGAGTACTGGTAGCACGTTGGACGAAATGCTTAGCTTGTATTTCGCCGTCGCTACGTTCTGAGTTCAAATTCCGCTGAGGACGGGGTAGGACGGGGTTGATCCTTTCATCCTCTCAGGCTTGGTAAATTCAGAGCCATTTGAGTCCTGGGGTCGATGTAATCGAGTATCCTTCTCCCTCAAATTTCAGGGTTTGTGGCTATAATAGAAAGGATTATTATTATGATTATTATCACTGAATGAGAGGGCAGTGCATGCCACTAAAGTGACACTGGGGTAAAATATACGAAGCCCAGTGTACCCATTATGACTACTCATCTGATAAGGGTACACCAGGCACATGCATCACAATCATATGTGCGCAACGTGGTAATCTCATATCAAGATAAACAGCGCATGACCTTACAGGTGGGGGCCCAGTTAGAATTTCCTTCAGGTCAAAACGTCCCTGAATAAGGGTTCTTTAAGGATGTCGAACGAAACACCCATGTTTCCAAAGGTGAATTATCCAACCCCCAAAGAATTCCTCTCAACACATGTCTATGATGCTTCCCTACTACTTCCGCTCGTGATCAGAGATGCACATATCGTCAGCCACTAAGGGACATGTTCAACTGGTTAAGGTCAAGCAACTGTCAAACAAATGGTATTGAGCTGAATATTTGCTGTAGCCCATCTTTTATACCAAGACAAAACAATGTACATGATAACACTTTCAATTCAATTAAGATCAGAAGTCATTAGAGTCACTGTCTGGTACTGCATCAGGACGTTTATTATTACTATTATTATTATTATTATTATTATTATTATTATTATTATTATTATTATTATTATTATTACTATTATTATTATTATCATCATCATCATAATCATCATCATTGCCTTTGCACAGTTTCTAACGCTGGAGATGTACTATGGTGTTAGTTGTTCACTACCATTATTACTATTATTATAGTTATTATTATTATTATTATTATTATTATTATTATTATTATTATTATTATTATTATTATTATTATCCACCAGCCCTATATAACTACTAGTTTTTGACACAGACGTTTGTTTGACTTCCTTTCTTTCCCTTGGACACTCTCCTTCTTCCGTTACCTCTTTGCCTTCTGACATTTATATAAACGACTTCACTTAAAGTTCATCCTTTCTCCTTACCAATATTCTTTTTCTTCTTTATCACGCTCACCATCGTCATCATCGCCATTATCGTCGTCATCATCATCATCATCATCATCATCATCATCCTCTTTGCCATCATCATTGTCATTCCATGACATCTTTATCATTAATGTAATATTCTGAACGCTATTACGTACTTGTAAGACATGATAAATTGTTATTGCTATTTTTTTTACATTCTGAAACTCCTTACTTACAAATTCACTACTCTTCGAAATGCTGAGTATTGTCTGTCACTCTGTCTTCTTTTCCTCTTCGTCTCTCTCTCTCTCTCTCTCTCTCTCTCTCTCTCTCTCTCTCTCTCTCTCGCTTTCTCATTCTGTCTTTGAGTCTGTGTGTAAGTGTGAGTGTGGGACAACACATACACGTACAGGCACAAACAGGCGCACACAGGCATACACATATGTCTTAAGCAATTTGGCTCAAAGTCTCTTTTCCAAAAGTCTAATGCCTTGCGTTACTCCTACACGCTCACTCCTACAAGCTAAAACTATTATGAAGAAAAATCATTTTAATTCGACGAAATGCGTTGAGTGCCACTCTCCTTCGTTTGTCCACTCGTGCATGTGTGTGAGTGTGTGTGTGCATCAAATATATATATATGTAATATATATATATATATATATATATATATATATATATATATATATATATATATATATATATATATATATATATATATATTTAAAAATTAAATAACGAGGGTAGAAATTTCTATTAATCAATTAAAACCAGTGGCTTAGCATATTCTTGAGAACACACTCTTCGTGGTAAGGCGATTTGACGTCTTATATTTAGCATATTAGGAGTTCACCTTGGCGGTCATTCCACTTAATTTTGTGTGTGTGCATATATATATATATATATATATATATATATAGTAAATCCCAAATAACATATATACATATATATAGATATATATATATAGTAAATCCCAAATAACATATATATGATGAACCAAACAGAACCAAATTGGTGGAGGCAGGGTATAGAAGAGTTGATTCTGGCAAATCAGCAGGCATTCCAGAAATCATTCCAGAAGTAATCCACCTGCCTGAAGGAGCAAATTTGCCCTATTTTTTGAGGGGCGCAGACTGAAGTGCTTTCTCTGCGGGCAGAAGGACTACCTCAAAGCCTTTAGCTTACTGAGAATAATTGAGAACCACCCCGGCCCTTCTAGCAGGGAAGACACTGCAACAGCACTTACAGCATCAAACGCAGGCTGCATCAAAAGCAACTCCACTACCACCCAAAGCTACAGCGACTGCACAGTGTGCAGAGAAAACGTCAACAGCAACAAGGACGGCAACGAAGATCACTACAGAAGCAGTAACGGTGGCAGATGCAGCAGCGCCAATCACATTAGAAGGGACGACATTTGCAGCAGCAGTCAAGCTTTGTGAGTGGATTTGCCAGACGGAAACTGAAAGAAGCTCGTCCTATGTACATGCACATACGCGCACGCACGCACACACACACACACACACACACACACACACACACACACACACACACACACACACACACACACACACACACACACACATACGATTGTTGCAGAAGAAAAATAAACAGACGTGGTTGAGTGGTAAGAGCTTTGCTTCCCAACGTCATGTTTTTGAGTTCAGCCCAACTGCGTGGAAACTTGGGGAAATGTCTTCTGCTATATTCCCAGGCCGACCAAAATCTTATAATTGGATTTGGTAGTCAGAATCTGAAAGAAGACCGTAGTGTGTGTGTGTGTGTGTGTGTGTGTGTGTGTGTTTGCGTGTGTGTGTTTGTATGCGCGCGCGCGCGCGTTTGGGCTCCACCGCTGCTTGACAACTGGTGTTGGTTTGTTAGAGTAAGTATTTAAAACTATTATGTAGTGGGATAGATTCGTTTGACTAAATTCCTTCAAAGCATTGCCCCAACATGGCTGCAGCAAAAGATGAAAAGTTCCGTTTGTTATTCCACTTTTCTTGCAGTGTTACATTACTGACACGCTGCTCTAATCAACTTGCCTAATCTTTATCAAGATTGTTTGATATATACAAATACATTATTGATTTCTGTTGACAGTGACACATAAGCAGTATTGCGAGGGTGAGAGACGTATGCTTGAATGATTCGGTTTTAGCATTAATTTAAATCCGATGCAGATGTTCTAGCCAAGTCTCTCAACCAGGGACATTGATACATTAGCTACGATAATTTGGCACCAGACACCAGTCTTATCCAAGGGGAAGTTTATCTTTCTCTCATCCTCTCTATGTACACAATGTTAAGTTCAACACCACCCACACACACGTTTGTGATTAATGTAAAGACTGTACTGAGATTTTTTTTTTTTTTTGTGTGTCTATTTCATCTAGTTTGTGGACTGAAATCGCTCATTCCCCTCCGCAGTTATTTGAACGTAGAAACGTCTTTGAAAATGATAAATAAGTACCAGTGAGAGGGTTGGATTTCTGTGTTCTATGTATAGTGTAAAGAGCAAAGCAGAATTAAATACGTTGTTGTCTATACACTCCTCAACTTGGTTTCCTATCCTGGCTTAAAATTTGTACACTTTTTCCCTGCATTTAATTAATAACAAGTGTCGAGCTCACAATTATGCATAATGTAGATGGTTCGATCCCTTGACTCTGCAGCATACTCTGTTCTTGAACAAAGCACTGCATTTCATGTTTCATCACTCTACTTGTACTGTCAGCACCAGCCTAGTGATGACACAGCTCTCACTTCTTCCATTCTAAACGCTCTGATGGGTTTACACCCTCTCACAGTAATCTGGGAAAGCATTGGACATGCAACCAAATCATACTCGTTTGCAAGTGACGGCTGTTGTTCTCTATAAATTATTTCAATTTTTCACGGTTGGGTGTTCAGTTATTACGTTCTAGTATTTTGAGATATTTTATTTTTAATGTTTGCTTATATCAATGAAATATTTAGAGCACATCGGTTTTGTGAGTGAAAGTCAATTCAGTCACTGATTTCTTGCGAGATTTTCATTATTTTTCTGTTAATAGATTTCTTGTTTTTCGTGTCATCTTAATTAAAAATTGTACGAACCTGGCTCACACGTGTCTTGGAAAACTTAATTATAGCAATAATAAGTTGCGTCTAAGTTCAATGTTAAAATGTAAAACATTTGAATAGGATCTTGGAAGAAGAATCTTGGATTCACGTATAATGATGTTTCCTTTTTTCTTATACCACGAAAATCCTTTGAAAATTCTCCGTAAATTCCAAAATTCAATTTTTACTATTCTTCTGATATTAAATGTTACCACTAGTGAAAAGAAACCAAATGATGTACGTCAGGAAAGAGAAACCGTGAACGAGTTTCGAGTCTTGGTTGAAGACCCAAAGTACCTTTCGAGACAAAGAATTGCAAAAAAAGGAACAAATAACAAAGCAAACATTAAGGTTCCATCTTGTTTTTGCAATCTCCAGATTGATATTCCACGACACAGCACCTTACCCTATAATTTTCTACTATAGCCTCGTGTTGGTGCCGAGATTATAATGAATTCCAACTGATTACTGAAGAAATAATAGGATATATGCACGTTCATTTCTACTGTACTATATTTATATTTTCCCTGTATATTTCCTTGTTGTTTGTGTGTACCATTTTTTGTAATACATGCATACGTAGAGTGAAGGGGCATGACTTAGTGGTTGGGGTATTCGATAGTAAGGTCGTGAGTTCAATTCCTGGCGACACAGTGTGTCCTTGAGCAAGACGCTTTATTTCACGTTGCTCCAATCCTCTCAGCTGGAAAAAAATGAGTCGTACCTGTATTTCAAAGGGCCAGCCTTGTCACATTCGGTGTGACGCTGAATCTCCCTGTGAACTATATGTCTGCGGAGTGCTCAGTTACATGCACGTTAATTTCACGAACAGGCTGTTCTGTTGATCTGATCAACTGTAACCCGCGTCTTCGTAACCGACAGACTCCTAGTAGACACACACACACACACACACATCTTTACACACACACACACACACACATCTTGACACTCACACGCACACACACACACACACACACACACACACACACACACACACACACACACACACGCATATGTATGGTTATACGAGGAGCGATCAAAAAGTAGCTGACTATTTTTTCTCGCCAAAGTGATGCCGCCCAGATAAAATCTTTTTGCATAGGTGGTGACGACACCCTTCCTGCGCATGCAAGAAAATTTTCGCGCGAGTGGGCCGCGTCATTTCCCAGCTAATACGCCTAGAGTACAGACATGTAGTGCGTGTTCGTTGGATTTTCCTTTTAACCGAACGCATCGAACCGAGATAATGCATCAAGTTTTGCCAAAAGTTGGTGATTCTCAAACTCAAACCACCCTGAAGAATCAACAGGCTTTTAGCGATGATGTTAAGGGGGAAAACTCGCATCAAGGAATGATATAACCGCTTCAAATATGGCTGTACCTCAGTGGAAAGTGAGCCATGCTCAGGCAGGACATTCACAAGCCGAAGCGAGTGGCCGAATGAGAAGGCTCAGCGAATAGCCACGGAAGACCGTCGCGTAACAATCCAGGGAATTACTAACGAAGTGAGAATATGCATAGGATCAGTGCATTCCATTTTAATGTAGGATTTGTGCATGGAGAGCGTATCGGTGGCACAGCAGAAGCAACTCCGCATCGAAATGTTCGGGACATGCTGGACTGCGCAAACAACGACCCAGATTTCCTGATTTATGGTCTCTCTTCGGGGTGGCCTACCAGCTCGAACATTTTCTCGCATACGCAGGAAGGGTACTGTCTCCTTCCACACAAAGGATTTTACGCATGCGGCATTATTTTTTACGAGAAAAAATATATAGTGAAATATTTTTGAAGGTACTCTTTTATAGATGTGTGTGTGTGTGTGTGTGTGTGTGTAGTTCAAATTTACAGAAAACAAAAGACGAAGAAAGGTATAGGAACAGCAAGCGAGTGTATTAGTTTGACGCTTGGGAAGAATGGAAAAGTCTTTTACTTTTCAAGCCTACGCACTTCAACAGAAATTATCAAGAGGGAAAAAGGAGAAAGAATGTAAAGAGAGAGAGAGAGAGAGAGAGAGAGAGAAAGAGAAAGAGAGAGAGAGAGAGAGAGAGAGAGAGAGAGAGAGAGAGAGAGAGAAAGTGTGTAAGGAATAACGGTTCAATATGATGAAATAGTCAAAAGAGGCTGAATGGAAGGGAGATAAATGGCAATGACCCGGTCGAAAGGACTTGCTCTCGCGCGCGCATGTGTATGTGAGAATGGTATGTGTGAGTGTGTAAGTATGAATGAGGGTGAGTGTGTGAGTATGTATGTGTGGACGAGCTGAAAAATATGTGGACCTATATGTGTGTGTATGTATGTAAGCGATTCAGTGTGCACATTATGCGGAGTGATATGCGTTTAAATATGTGTGTGTGTGTGTGTGTGTTTGAATACATGTATGAATGAATTTATATATATGTTTATATGCGTGTGTGTTGAAACATACATGTATATGTGTGTGTATATATATATATATATATATATATATATATATATATATATATATATATATTTCAGGATTAAATAAAAAGACAACAACCGGAAAATATGACCAACCTATATTTATAATTAAAAAAACGTTTAGTAAATAAACAAACGAACATATACTAAATTCACAGACGAACAAAAAGCACAGGTTATCAATTCTTCATGAGTTATTGAGAACGACTTTTTCTTTTAAAATAAATATATTCTTTTCTACTCTAGGCACAAGGCCCGAAAGTTTCGGGGGAAATGGGCCAGTCGATTAAATCGATCCCAGTACACAACTAGTACTTAATTTATCGACTTAGAAAGGATAAAAGGCGAAGTTGACTTCGGCGGAATTCGAACTCAGGATGCAACGACGGGCGAAATACCGCTAAGCATTTCGTCAGCGTGCTAACAGTTACGCCAACTCGCCGCCTTTTTTCAAAAAAATATATATTGATGTATTGAAAATTCTACTGTGTTCTAATTTTATCTTAAGTTTTTATTCAAAACGTTTCATAATTTTTATGAGGCACTTCAAGGTTCTTTTACAACAATAAACTTTCGAAACCAACCGTTGCTGTTTCTAAAGCTTCCTGACATCTCCTCTTCACTACTATCACCGCCATCTTCCGGATTGTGAAGTGTTGTTAGCATGTGTAACTGGCTCTTTTACAGTTGGTGCATGTGATCTGAGTAGGCTTTTAACATTGGAATTTTAAACTTGACCTTCTGATTTAAGCGTCGTTAAACTCTTGCGTATTTTGTTTGTGTATGTTATCTGTGTCTGTTTTAGCACTGTACTGTGTTAAGTGCAATACTTCCATCATTAAACGCCTACTTTTGTGGCAAGATTTTATTTCACATAGATGTGGTGTTTATTAATATTTTCCAATGTAATTTTGTTTTGTGTGATGTGGTGTATTGTAGTTGTTTTCAATACAACTCTCTCCCTTTCCCTCTCTGTCACCACCACACTTCCACACCTATCCACCCACGCACGTATCTATTGTATTTTTATTTTACTTCTTTCAGTCAATGAACTGTGGCCATGCTGGGGCACGGCCTTCAAGAGTTTAGTTGGATAAATCGACCGCAGTACTCATTCTTCTTTAACTCAATAAAAAACAATAAAACAAAAAAAAAATATATATATATATATAAAGCACAGTACTGTTTCTACTGCGCAGATTTTCACCTATCGCGGGGGTGGGTGGGGGTGGTGGCATGTAACACCCGCGATAGTCGAGGGATTACTGTATATATAGATGTGTACATGTGAATATGCACATGGGCGCAGGCGTGGCTGTCGTAAGATGTTTTCTTCCCAACTGTGTGGTTTTGGATTAAGTCCTACTGCGTGGGACCTTGGACAGTCTCTTCTGCTATAACCCTGAGTCGACCAAAAGCCTTGTGAGTGGATTTGGCAGACGGAAACTGAAAGAAGCACGTCGCGCGTGTGTATATATACATATACATATACATATACACACACACACACACACATACACACACACACACACACATACACACACACACACACACACACACACACACACACACACGCATATATATATATATATATATATATATATGATGGGGAGGGCGTGTTTGCGCGTTTACTTATCTATTTATGAATGTGTACCCTTGTGTTTGCGTTGTTTGTTATCCTCCACCCACCTATCGTTTGAAAAGTGGCATTGGTTTGTTTACGTCTCTGTAACTTAGCGGTTCGGTTGTAGACAACGAAAAGACTAAGTACCAGGCTTATAAAGTAAGTACTGGGATCGATTTGTTCGACTAAATAGTTCAAGGCAGTGCTTCAGCATAGCCGCAGTCCAATGACTGAAAAACATATAAGATAAATGGTATGTGTGTGTGTGTATGGGTGTATATATGTGTATGTGTGCGTGAGTGTGTGTGTGTTGGAAACGCATGTGGTCGTAATCGAAGAAAAAGGTCTTATAAATTAAGAGTTTTTCTACTTAATATTTATAAATCATTACATCCTTACTCTAAGTTTCACAATAAGGCCTTACACACGATATATCTATATATCGTATAAATGTATATGTAGATATAACAAGCAAGGAGAATAAACATGTAGTATACATCATAATTTATTAGATATTTGCTAGAAGTTTCTTCGTGGGACGTCTAGATGTGTTTTGTGAATAGTTACATCGTTAGCCGCTGTTGAGCTAAAGACACACACACACGCACACACACACACACACATTCACACATACACACATGCACAGATGCATAGACTCGGATTAAAGAATACATACACACCCATATGTAATATATATATATATATATATATATATATATATATATATATATATATATATATATATATATATATATATATATATATATATATATATAACTACAAATTTTTCTCTAAAGTGGATGGCGATATTTATGGCACACATAGAACAAAAAACCGGAGGGAAAAGCGTAAACAAACCAAGCCTTTAGTTAATTGGATACGAATCGTTTCATGGTTAAGTGAATGGAAATTTCACTATTCCAATCTTCAGCCTCAATATTCTGATAAATTTGAAAGGTGCCATAAATATCGCCATCCACTTTAGAGAAAAATTTGTAGTTTGGAATCAGTAGTTCTTTGACTGCTATTTCTAAATTTTCAGTATGTTGGAGAAGCAACTCAATTACTAATCCCTGTATATTTATAATGATAAATAGTTTTACCGATAAAGGTTTTTTTCATACTGAACTACTTGGCAGAATTGTTAATTATTAATTCTATTATTAATTGACGATTCTCTGCCCTTATTCTTGTATATTTTATATTTGATATCTCTAAGTTAGATGGCTAAACCGTAATCCCTTCCACACGGGACTTTTTTTCATACGGGACTATTTGTGACGCACATGGAATAGATTTCTTTGGGGAGAGGTGCCTGAACTCGCTAGCCGATGAATTCGTAAGTGCCTTTCTTATCGTTGATTTTTGGTGTCGCATGGCCAAAAATTACCGTGAATTTTTTTAGAGACACTTTCAAATTTATCAGAATATTGAGGCTGAAGATTGGAATAGTGAAATTTCCATTCACTTAACCATGAAACGATTCGTATCCAATTAACTAAAGGCTTGGTTTGTTTACGCTTTTCCCTCCGGTTTTTTGTTCTATGTGTGCCATAAATATCGCCATCCACTTTAGAGAAAAATTTGTAGTTTGGAATCAGTAGTTCTTTGACTGCTATTTCTAAATTTTCAGTATGTTGGAGAA
>NC_142929.1:54830194-54837694 GCF_046866305.1 Octopus bimaculoides | reverse complement strand
GTTGTATGCTCAACATACCGTCCACCAAATACCACAAAGCAGGAAGGTAAATTTGAGGACAGCCTCAGACGCATAGAAGAGGTCCTGACAAATCTGGACCAACACATCAATATACTTTTCCTAGGCGACTTTAACCTCCCAAATGTTAAATGGCCTGAAGGTCACATCCTCTCTGGGATGTCACTGCATGAACAAAGCCAGGCAAAATCATTGCTAGAACTATCCAACATGCTGTTCATGGAACAAGTGATACTCCAACCAACCAGGGGAAGCAATATTTTAGATCTCTGCTTCACAAACAATGTGAGCCTAATCCATAATGTGAAAATAACGCCCACGTCTCTCTCAGATCATAACATTATAGAATTAACTATGTATGGTCCTAGACAACCCACTGACACCCACCCCACCAGGAGGACTCAAGCAATATCCAACCTGAATTTCCACAGGGCGGACTGGAAGTCAATTCGCAGAGAGATTCGAAATCAAAACTGGCATGACAGCCTTTCTATACAAGACAATGACCTCAAACTAAGTCATTTTATGTCAACCATACAAGACATATGCACCAAATACGTGCCATATAGAAAGACCAGCAAACATGCCAATAGAATTCCTAGAGACAGGAAAATCCTTATGAGACACAGAACAAAGGTCTCAAACCAGTTAAATAGAGAACTGGAGGATAGGAAAAGGGCTAAATTAAAACTAACACTATTAGAAATAGAAAACAAAATTAAACTCTCCCATGAAAAGGAGAGAGCAGAGAAGGAGAAGAGAGCAGTAGAAAGCATAAAAACAAACCCCAAGGCTTTCTATAGATTTGCAAAGGAGACTGCTACGGTACAGTATAAGATAGGACCCCTATTCCTGCCTAATGGCTCACTGACTGCAGATCCCACATGGATAAGTGAAGTGCTCAGTACACAATATATAATTAGATTTATGAATACACACACTTTTATATATATTATTGATATTATTATACGTATATACAATAGTCTTATACATATACACTTTACACATATATCTTTAGATTCATTAACACCTCCCCACACACATGTGTATATATATATATATATATATATATATATATATATATATATATATATATATATATATATATATATATAAAACCTATGTTGTACATATAAAACCTATGTTGTACATTTATAAACAGGGCTAATTTAGCTGTCTTCTTGTTGATTGAAGAAATGAGAAGCCGAATTCGATTTTAAAAAACTTATTGGGTTCTCATCGGTGATGCCTACATCAATTTGATCTATTCCAGAGCATCGGGGTGACAATCATGAGGTAGTGAATTCGATTCTCTGACCTGGCTGTGTGTTGTGTTCTTGAGCAAGACACTTTATTTTCACTCCAATTCACTTAGATTGATCTACGATACCTGTATGCGTTCCTTGGGGAATTGTCATGCCAACATGTCGAAATAAACCTATATATGATGTAATAATTAATTTTGTTTAAACTTCGTATGTATCTTATATATGTAAGTTGGTAATGAATCTGGAGTTTTGCAGTGTTTGTTATGTTATCTTATCAAAATTACTCATCCAGAAAGAACGATGGAGTGGCTGAGTATATCTGGAAAGACTTCACTGTTAGAATATATATCGCTGTCGGGGAGCCGCTGCTATCTCTAGCGCTCGAGTGTCCATCACCGATGAGACTAAGGAAAGTCGAAATCATGTGAGCTGGTGGTGTCGGTGCTGGAGTTGGTGGGGATTTGTCGCCCCGATTGCAGTATCAGCAAGCATGCATTTTATACCAAAAGCCTATATGAGAGGTTCCTTCATGGTATCTATATCAGTAAGGTTTGTTCTTACAGAACATCTACATTTAAATGGTAATAAATATTACCACTGTTAGAATATTCCTTCACTCTATTACGATCTGTGTGACGCGGACTGTCCATGTGACAAAGAAGAACAAATGATTATTTGTCAATTATCTATCAAGTTCCAATATAAATTCCTCACAGTAATTTGTTGTTGGCACTCCGTCGCTTACGACGTCGAGGGTTCCAGTTGATCCGATCAACGGAACAGCCTGCTCGTGAAATTAACGTGCAAGTGGCTGAGCACTCCACAGACACGTGTACCCTTAACGTAGTTCTCGGGAATATTCAGCGTGACACAGTGTGACAAGGCTGACCCTTTGAATTACAGGCACAACAGAAACAGGAAGTAAGAGTGAGAGAAAGTTGTGGTGAAAGAGTACAGCAGGGTTTGCCACCATCCCCTGCCGGAGCCTCGTGGAGCTTTTAGGTGTTTTCGCTCAATAAACACTCACAACGCCCGGTCTGGGAATCGAAACCGCGTTCCTATGACCGCGAGTTCGCTGCCCAAACCACTGGGCCATTGCGCCTCTACCCTGACTGAAAGATATAAAGATAATCGGAGATGCTGATATCTTTAGTACCATTATTTTTCAGCACATCCTAAACTTAGCAGGAATAGAATAAGCAATCAGGGTTTATTAACGTTGGAAATGTTGCCGCTAATTATCATCACCCAAACTACTAACTTAGAATACGTTCGTAACGGAAGATAACTATTTCTGGAATTATCTTCACACTTAACACTGCCGTGATCTCATGATTGACATTCTGAAGATCCCATGAAGCGTTGCGTTCCTGATAATATTGCCGTAAAGTTAAAGTCTCTACTGCGAAGCACATTTCTTATGTTACAAGTCATTAGAAAATCAGCTTCGCATTGCGGAATTCCAAATTACTATAGTATCATAATGCAGGGGATACTTGTATCGTAATACGGCGATATCTGTTTCGTAAGCGGGGGGCTGTCTGTATCATTTTTGCCAAGTCAAATCATGTCACTAGGTTAGGTTGTTGTTTTACAATTGCAATAAGGCTTATAAACGTGAACACTTTCTTCCAAACAATTTGCTCCTTTCAGTCATCAGTAACATGCAGAAGTTTGGGTAACAGCTTTATTTTGTTTCCGTCCTGGTATTGTCCTTTCTCGCCCTCTTTCCGGTAAATAATAGGGTGCAACTTGTAACTGATTCCCGTTGCATTTACGCTGCTGCTTGTTGTTTTAATAAATAAAGAAGCATACTAAAATTTATCTATGCCTACATGCTAGCAGAATATGCGGATCTATTTTAAAACGGGGGCGCCAGTTTTCATTTATGTTTTATGTAGTGTTTTTGGTACGGAAAGACTTTCAAACTTCGTATACTTATCTATTTTGTGTTATAGAACAGAAAAATATTTTTGTATTCGAATTTATTTCATGTAAAAAATTGTCTTATTTCGATAATTTCTACTAATCACTGACGTCTATTCAGTTGAAAACAGTTAGCGCTGTAACGGTGTATATCGTATTAATCCCCTAACTCTAACCCTAACCCTAACCCTAACCCTAACTAGACTGTTAACCGTAACCGTAACCCTAACCCTAACCCTAAAACTAACCCTAACTCTAGAATCCGAACTCTAAAATTGTTACACACATAGATACGCACAGCGTAATTTATTATATAAACAATATATGCGTATAAATTACGATTAAACCGGATGAAAACATTTTTATGACCGCCAAGCAGTAACTCTTATTCAGCTGAATAGACGTCAGTGATTGGTTGAAATTACAGAAATACGACAACTTTAACATGGAATAACTTGCGAATTCCTTTTTTTTTTTGTTAAGAAAACTAAGAGTAAAAGATGTTTTATATGACACATTCTACCAGTGTCCCAAGTTTCAAAGTGTTTCGTTAGTGTTTCGTTAAGAAAATACTGGCGCCCCCGTTTTAAAATAGATCCGAATATGCTATAACGATGAATATATTAAGCCTTTAATAGTAGTCTGGTACTTATTCTATCGGTCTATTTTGCTGAACTGCTAGATTACAGGGACATAAACACACCAACACCAGTTGTCAATCGTTGGTCACACACACACACACACACACACACACACACACACACACACACACACACACACACACACACACACACGCACGCACACACTTTCATATGTTTATATATAACGGACTTCTTTCAGTTTCCACCTACGAAATCCTTTCAAAAGGTTCTGGTCGGCCTGAAGTTATAGTAGAAGGTAATAGTCGAAGGTGACACGCGGTGGAACTGAACCCAGAAACCTTGAGGCTGGGAAGCAAACTTCTAACTATACATCCACACACATACACATACATATACATATATATACGAATACATACATTGTGTATGGATTATGTATGTGCGTGCGTGTGTGTGTGTGTTTGTATGTGTGTGTGTGTTTGTGTGTGTATGTGTATGCGTGTGTGTGTGTGTGTGTGTGTGTGTGTGTGTGTGTGTGTGTGTGCGTGTGTGTCTGTACGCGCGCGCCTGGAGTCTGTGATAACTATTTATCTGTACGTGAGCCAAGGCATGTACATACTTTCCAAGCATGGGAAATAAAGTTAAGACATTTTGAAAGCGAGCGGGAAAGTGAAAGAAACAAGTTATTTTCGAAGACGATGGAATTTTTTTGTAAACACTCATAATTGAATAAGAAAATATCTTAGTAAAAAAAAGAAAAAAAAAAGAAAAACGGGAGGAGCAGGGAATATAAGCATGAAACAAATGGTTTTTCTTTTTCCCTGAGTGTTAAATAAGTAAATATACTTGATGGTACATAATAGAATAAAATACCGCGCTGATGGAGGCAACCAATAGGAAAGAAGTCTGGATAAACAGCCTCAAAACATTTATTGTTACAAGCAAAGTCTATTGAAACTGGTGTGTGTGTGAGTGTGTATATATATATATTACATATGTATGTATGTATGTATGTATGTATGTATGTATGTACGTAAGTGCTACAGTGATTGACTATGTGCAGAAATAAACGTTCCAAGTTGCACACATACGCATGCGTAATTTCTGACAGTTTAGCTTTCAGGTCAAGTACACCCAAATACACATATACACACACATACGTACATACTTCTACATACACACACACACACACAAACACACACACACAAACACACACACACACGCATTTCTGTGCGTGCGTGCGCGCTTGTGTAGATGTAAGCATGCTTGTGTGAGACAGATGTTTATGTGCGTTTCTTATATGAGTGGATATTAGTCACTTCATCCTATCCTATATTTGCACCTGTAAGTATAGAAATGTGCCCAGGGTGTGGTGGTGGTGGTGGTGGTGGTGGTGGTGGTGGTGGTGGTGGTGGTGGTGGTGGTGGTGTGTGTGTCTGTGTGTGTGTGAAAAAGTGACGGAGAAAGAGAAATATCCTGTGAGTGTGGGTGTTTTTTCGATCGTGCCTGTGTCTGCCTGTCCACTTATCTATCTATCTATCTATCTATCTATCTATCTATCTGTCTGTCTGTCTGTCTGTCTGTCTGCCTGTCTGTCTGTCGGGCTGTCTGTCTATCTATCCATCTATCTATCTATTTGTATGTCTGTGTGCTTGTATGTCTGCTTGTCCGTGTGTGTGTATCTATCTATCTATCTATCTATCTATCTATCTATCTATCTATCTATCTATCTATCTATCTATCTATCGATCGATCAGTTATGTAGCTATCGATCGATTGATAAATCTATCGATTTACATATATGCACAGACATGTGTGTGTGTGTACAAGTATATATGCACAAACATGCTCACACATACATACATACATACATACATACATACATACATATGGTGGAAGTATAATTTAAAGGAAATATGGTTGTAATATCTAGGAGGTCGATAAGCTAGTGGCTGTAATGCCGACAGGCACTACTGTTTTAATCTGTTTATTAACGTATTATATAATTACTTATGAAATAGTGTACCCACTGTGATTGTCACAAAACATAAACAACATGAAATGCGAAGGCAAACCTGGCTATGCGAACAACGAGAGAAACAAATGGAAAACATCTTTCTTTTCCTTCAGTCTGTCGCACAGACAAGACGCATTCTTATCTGTCTCCTCTACTATATTTTCTCTTATCAAAGAATATTCTTCCAGCATTCGCTACCTTACCTCGTCTGACCTAACGGCCCGTCCTGTTTGTTTTCGTTTCGTTTGGTTAGTTGTATGTCCTGTTTTTGTTATCGACTTTGACCCTCCGCAAATCCAAAAATTTATCTTGGCTTTTCGAAGACACATATTGTCGTGAATTGCTCGAAATATGGAGTAGATAAACAGCCCACAACGGATGAAGGGTCGTTCTTTATGTTACTTGTCTTGTTTTCCATTTATTTCTCTCGTTGTTCGCATTTCCAGGTTTGCCTTCGTATTCCATGGCCATTCTTATGTGATTGGCTTTTCGTGAAAGAAGGCGTTCCACACTGTTGTCTTCCTTTGAGTTTCTTGCCGTGATGTAGGCTCATCTGGGACCCTGGACAGCAGGAGGTCAAGTTGTTCCTTGAAGACATCTATCCTTATTCCGATGTCTTTGGCAATGCATTCAATAGCTGTGAGCTCTTGAATCCCAAACTATTGCAGTACATGGTCCTCACTCTAGACGGGATAGCTGGGACTTTGGAAAACAGTGCAGTGACGTCCAGTTCGAGGGCTGGTACAACTCTCGATGCCGAAGTTTGGTGACAACCCCTCAATTATTTTCCATACGTATATCTTTTCATACCCGTCTCGACTTCGCTCCAGTGAGTAGAGTCATAGCTCTTTCAGTCTCTGCCAGTAGCTCAACTGTTCCATTGATGCAATCTTCCTGGTGTCGTACCGCTGAACTGCTCATGTTCTGTTATTAATTTGACACTGTGGTGTGACCACAGTTGAAGGTTATAGTCTATTCGGTTGAGAACAAATGTCCTCCATTGAACCAACATAGCTTCCTGGTCCCTTGTTCTGAAAGGTTCTCAGAATCCATCCGGCCTTCCGCCTGTACATAGCCACCATCTTGGTGATGTGTACATGAAACGAGGCGTTGTTGTTCATATCAATCCCCAGATCACACACTGTACGTGACTCTGGGATTTCTACTCCTTTGGTCCAATGTATCGTTGTTGCAGCATGTGAGTATTAGCTAGCCGTAAGCGAAGGGCTTGGAATTTGCCTTTATTAAATTGCATGTTGTTCTCTGCAGCCCATTTTGAGTTCAGTCCCATTGCACGTCCACAAGGCAAGTGTCTTTTAGTATAGCTGCAAGCAACCAATGCATTTTGAGTGAATTTGGTGGTGTCAAAGTGCTTTGACACCACACTCACCACACTTTATATACCGTTATATAAGTGGTGTTGTTTGTTTTAATCTTTCGTGAAATGATGTCTGACCATACGGAAATATTACATTATTTGGAAAAAGATGATTTGGTGATAGGGAGATCATCTGGCCGTATAAAATCTGTTTCAACGAATTCCGTTTGACCTCTGCAAGCATAAAAAGTGGACGTTAAAATTGTGATGACGATGGTATGTGTATGTATGTATATATGTACTCACACACACACACACACACACACACACACACACACACACACACACACACAC
>NC_142929.1:54825194-54827694 GCF_046866305.1 Octopus bimaculoides | reverse complement strand
AGGGGGGGGTGATCAAAAGGGATCGTAGGAAAGAAAAAGGGGGGAGTTCGATCAAAAGGGATCGAGAAAGGGAAAAAAAGCTATCAATAGGGATCGTGTATCACAGTAATGTTCTCGTGTAAAAAAGGGGAGGACAGTTTAGGTTTAGCCGTGGAAAGAAAAGCCTACGGAAAAGACCACGGTAACCTTGGTCAATATTGTCATTGTTATTGAAGAAACTAGAACAGTAAGTGACTCTCTTTTGCCTTTTTGCTTTTTTTTTTCTTGATTTTTTTTTTACTAGATAGATAGATAGATAGATAGATAGATAGATAGATGTGCACATGTACACATTCAATGTGTGGTACTGTGGATAATGACAGTTTAGGACGAACCAACGAGAGACGTTCTACAGAATCACTAGGCCATCTAGAAATAGCAGCCGGCCTTCTCCTTAAAATCACCTCTTCCTGTCTTCGAAAACGGACACGTTAGATATTGGATGTGGTAGTAGTCAGGACATTAAAGCCGCCGAGCAAATCGATGCATTAGTGTATATATATTGATTTCAAAATTTGGTACAAAGCCAGCAAGTACGAGGGAGGGGGTAAGTCGATTACATCGACCTCAGCGTTCAACAGGTACTTATTTTATCAATCCCGAATTGATGAAAGGCAAAGTCGACCTCGGTAGAATTTGAACTGAGAACATAATGACAGATGACATGCCGCTAAGCATTTTGCCCAGCGTACTAACGATTCTGTCTGCTCGCCGCCTTATAGTATATATTTATCAGAACTGAGCCTCTAGATTCGTGAGGTCCACGTGCAAATAATGCTTTTAATCCTTTTTTTCTATTTTGCGCCCTTTTAAAGCCTAGCCAGACTCATGGCGCATGTGTTCCCCCAGCTGGACAGGGCGCCAGTCCATCGCAGCGTTACTCAAGAAACAGGAAGAAAGAGTGAGAGAAAGTTGGGGCGAAAGAGTACAACAAGGGTCGCCACCACCCCATGCCAGAACCTCGTGGAGCTTTGAGTGTTTTCGCTCAATAAACACACACAACGCTCGGTCTGGGAATCGAAACCGTGATCCTCCAACCGCGAGTCCGCTGCCCTAACCACTGGGTCATTGCGCCTCCACTCTGACTCCTATAGTATTTATTTATTGAAAGCAAACCTCCAGCATACAGAGATCAGAACTGCGTCCCTTAGACCTTGAGGCCTCCGGGTAAATCAGAGCGGTGGGCCTTATAGTGTTTATTTATTGACAGTTAGCCACATTAAGACCTACCCCCACCGGACAAATCAATGCACTGGGCTCTATTGCATTTATGTATTGACAACAAACCACAACATACACAGTTCAGAACTGAGCCCTACGATCTGTGATGTTTTCGGGCAAATTAACGTTGTGGGCCCTATACAATTTATTTATTGACAGCAAGTCACAACATACATAAATCAGAGCTGACCTCTAGGCTGGTGAGGCCTCCGGGCAAATGAATGCGCTGTTCCCTCTAGCATTTATTTATTTATTTACAGCAAGCCCCAAGCATACATAGATCAGAACTGGGGCCCTTAAACCCGTGAGACCTCCAGGCAAATCAATGCACTGGGATCAGAACTGGAGCCCTTAAACCCGTGAGACCTCCAGGCAAATCAATGCACTAGAATTTATTTGTTCTAGTGAAGGCGCACGGCTCAGTGGTTAGAGCGTCGGGCTTACAATCATGGGGTAGTGAGTTCGATTCCCTGAACGGGTTTGTGTGGTGTTCTTGAACAAATCCCTTGTTTTCACGTTGCTCCACTTCACTCAGCTGTAGAAATGAGTTGCGACGTCCGAATTGGGCTCGTAGACCTATAAGGCACTCAGGCAACTAGCCCCTGTACCTAAGTATTAAGGTCGACACTGGTCGTGTATGTTGTTTTCCATGATGTTTGTACTGAATCATGGTTGACCTTGAACTAATCAACATCAACAATATTTATGTTTTAAATAGTGTGAGGGAATGTAGTAGAGTGGATAGGGTGAGGACAGAAAAGATAGAATATATATATTTGTGCAAAGAGTGAGTAGGGTTTATGAGGGAAGCAATGAATTTAGTGGTTAAATTAAGGCAGGGAACGTAATATTAAAAATACGAGACGGAAGAAAAGAGAGAGTTTGACGTCAGTAAATTGATGGTTGGGCGCCGAGTGAGCGCGGGAGAAACATAGAAAGTACAAGGGTGAGAAAGAGGGGAAAGGAGAGTGAAAAAAAAAAGTGTCGAAAGATAAAAATAACGAAAGAGACCGAAATGAAGTGGAATAGAGAGATGGAGAGATAGGTATAGAGAATGATAGCGTTTGAGAGAGAGAGAGAGAGAGAGAGAGAGTGTGTGAGAGAAAGTGTAAGAAGGAGATATGGAAGGGGAGGTAGTCACATAAATAGGCCATTTATCTGAGAGCTTTTCCCGCGCATTTCATTTTTTGTGGCGTGTACTTATCTCTATAGTAATCTGTAGTAAACAAAATAAATGCTG
>NC_142929.1:54810194-54822694 GCF_046866305.1 Octopus bimaculoides | reverse complement strand
AATTATCAATTAGAAAATTATTTTTAAACAACAACCGGAGTTTTGGCAGACTGACCAATGACGTCAGCAAAAACCTGTCCAATGAAAGTATATGTAAGCATATTTTCGAGTGATGACGTTATCCCGGATCTGTTCTGCAAGATTTTTCCTGGAGGATAGAAAAAGCGACCCAGATCTGACAACAAAACGTAGAGCTTGACAGGTAGACAGTCTGACTATTAGGAGATTAGCGACATGATCAGCAACACTTGAGAAATTCTTAGATTTGGCAGAATCCCTGTAATTACAACTGTGAAAATGCTAAGTTATAAAATGAACCATCTACACACGCTCATCACTTTGACGGGCATATTCTTGCTTCTCTATTAACATATATTTTACTACTCTGAACAGAATACTCTGACGTTAACTTGTTTATTTTCTTGCATACAATCTTAACAAGCAAAAAACAGATGATGAATTGAAAATGAACGACAACTATTCTCATTCATCTATTATCTCACTCATCTTCTTGATAAATATGTTAATATGCGGGTTTGTACGAGGTGCGTTCAAAAAGTATCTGACTTTATTTTTCCCACCATGACTGATGCTGCGTGGGCAAAATCAAAGGATTGCTCGAAAATATTCGCGCCGGTAGTTCCCGGCTGTTATGCTTAGAGTACAGACATGTAGTACACGCTCGTCGGCTTTTCGTTTTCACTGAACGAATCGAGCAGATATTGCATCAAGTTTTCTCCAAAACTTGGTGAAACTCAAGCTCAAACCATCCAGATAACTCTGTACTCTAGGGGTAACAGCCCTGTACTTGTCAAATTTTATGTCCCTGCCGTAAGGCTTTATTTCCATACACGCCAGCTTAATTTAATTCGTCCTTAGTCGAAAGACACCTGTTGTTATGTCCTGTTATTTGTATTTGTGTAACTTTCTCCGTTTTTTTTCGGCTTGTTTTCGTATACATTCGCTGCTTTCTTCCAAGGGATCTAATGCTCTTAGCTTAGTTTTTCCTTGGGGCTGGCCAGATTGGAGCAATCTCGAGTATAACTAGCTGAAATTACAAAGATAATCTGGAAATCGACTGAGGAAAACTCCGAATGACCCATCCTTGTTTTCTTTGTATCGTCCATCTGGATGTTTTGTTGTCCCTTTCTTGTATCACCTGTCTGGATGTTTTGCGTTCTTGTCCCATTTTGTACTATTTTATATATATACTTGTGTATATATATATATATATGTACACAGGTATATATATATATATATATATATATATATATATATATATATATATATATATATATATATATATACCTGTGTACATATGTATATGTATGCGTATGTATGTATGTAGGCATGTATATGACGGTCGAAGGAATGTCGTCATTACACATGAGAGTAAAATGTCTGAATGTCACACGATCCTATTTTCCTCCTCTCCCATAAAAATTGATGATATTATAAGTTATGTAAGAAATAATGTCAACATTATGGCTTTGCGACAAAAAGCATATTGAAGTGGGTGTGTTACAAAACTTATAATAGGTGCCTCTTATCTTTTGTTGATTGTTAGTTCGTGTGTATTTATGTAAAGCAAAGATACACACGCGCACCCATACACGTACACACGCATACTCGTGTATAGCGAAGGTTTCGCTGAAGAAAACATTCCATACTTCATTGAAACGCTTTTGTGTTTGGGTACGTCCGTAGTGTGTGTGTGTGTGTGTGTGTGAATGCATAACGTTTTAAAGGTTGTTTTGTATTTTTATCTGTGAAAATGTGGGGGAACGATGAAAAGAGAAAGTGGAGAAACGTGATCGAAATATATGTAGGATAGGTGTTATATTTGATACAAATATTTTATATCTATCTATCTATCTATCTATCTATCTATCTATCTATCTATCTATCTATCTATCTATCTATCTATAGACACCTTGAGCATAACACTATAAAGGAGTAAAAAAAACTCCAGACAAAAAACAAAAAGGCAAAAGAGAGAGTCACTTACTGTTTATAGTTTCTTCAATGACAATATTGACCAAGGTTACCGTGGTCTTTTCCGTAGGCCTTTCTTTCCACGGCTAAACCTAAACTGTCCTCCCCTTTTTTACACGAGAACATTACTGTGATACACGATCCCTATTGATCGCTTTTTTTTTTCCTCGATCCCTTTTGATCGAACTCCCCCACTTTTTCCCTTCCTACGATCCCTTTTGATCGACACACCCCTACTTTTTTTTCTCTCTCTTTCCCTTCCCCCTCCCAAAAAGAAAAGCGCTTCACTGTATTTGTCCCATCTTTGTTGAGCCCCGTGTGGCTAATAAAAGAAATGTATCTATCAATCTAAATCTGTCTTTTCATTTATATAGCGATCTCTCCATATGTACACAAATACACACACACGAATATACACGCACGTGTTTGTATGCATAAATATATGTTGTGTGTGTATGTATGTATGTATGTATGTATTCTATTAATTTCCTGAATCAATGGTGTGTGGTACCGCTTTCGGCGCTTATATCGGAATTTATTGTATTTTATAAATCGCCATTTGTCGAACTGTTAGATTAACAGACACCAGTTGTGAAACTTTGTAAACTTAAACACGGACTGAACACATCAAATAATATATACGCTAAAACGTATGTATGTATGTATGTATGTATGTATGTATGTATGTATGTATGTATGTATGCATGTATGTATGTATGTACGTATATATGTATGTATGTATGCATGTATGTATGTATATATATATATATATATATATGTGTGTGTGTATGTATGTATGTATGTATATATTTATATATATATGCATCTATGTATACATGTATGTATGTATGAATGTATGTATGTATTTATGTATGCATGCATGCATGTATGTATATATATATATGTGTGTGTGTGATGTATATATTTATATATATATATGCACCTAAGTATACATTCATGTCTGTATGCATGTATACATGCATGTGTGTATACATATGTATGCATATATGTATGTATGTATATGCATACATGTATACATACATCGATGCATACATGCATACATGCATACATTCATAAGAAAATCAACAAATACCTCAGTTAGCACAACATGTTCTAAATCTGACTAACAGAATGTCCACTGAAGGCTGTAGTAATCCAAAAAGATTAAATACACTGGGCATGCCGAACAAAATGTTAGTGCGAGCTTATTCACCAACCGATAGGTTGTTATATTAATCACAGAATATAATATCAGTCTGACAAAGAATGAAATATAATGTTCTGTTCGGAATTCATGTGAATGTTCTTTAAGTAAGAATGAATCTGCGTATCTTTATTCTGAGGATATGGACCGATCTGCGTATATATTTAACAAATCTAACAGGTGCGGATAACGAAATTGATAACAGCTTAGCATCTCCTCTAAGCAATAACATTAACATTAATAGAATAACCAAGGCTTCTTACTTATGCCTAATACACAGTGTAGAACTATAGAAACCGTGACAATCGTCCCCATATATAATGAAAACCTATGAAAGAATAAAATATATAAATATCCGGTCAAAAACCCGAGACTGTAAATATATAAATACCCGGTCAAAAAACCCGAGACTGTCCATTATTACATAGAAACCGCGACAATCGTCCTCATATATAATCAAAACCTATGAAACAATAAAATATATAAATATCCGGTCAAAAAACCCGAGACTGTAAATATATAAATACCCGGTCAAAACACCCGAGACTGTCCATTATTACATAGACACTTCCGCTACAAAATTTATAAACAGAATTCATAATTACATTCACTCTTTTAATGTTCATCTGGGACTATCCTCTTTTGTGATCTAAAGCTATCCTATTATGTGATCGTGCTTGGTGGAGAGGTTTGAATTACTCATATGTACATACATACTAATTCACGAGCATAATGAATTTTTAATTCGCTGTTCTCACTTAACAAAACTTTCTTAAAATTTCCACATAAAAAAATCCTACGTAATTAACTTACCCAAGCATAAATATAATTAACCCTACATTGTCTTACAAAAAACGGATTCTTCTTCCTTTTTAACCATGTAATGTACCAAGTACTTTTTCTTAGTTAATTTTTAATGCTTAATCCAATCCCAAACTATTGCACCTAACGTAATTCAGTTTAATTTTATATTTAATTAAATTCATTTTAACCGCAGTAAATCTGATATTTCTTGAAAGGAATTGGGAAGCGGATAACTAAGTTATAAATTCTACTCACTGTTACATTGCACCCAGATGACACTTCCCCGCTGCCTTTTCATCTGGCCAGCCACAAAGTTTACAGAATGCAGCAAACTTCCTTCAGCTATGTCGTCGCTAACATACTTCAGTACTTTATGACATCTTGATCTCTCAGACCAATGAATTTGGCAGATATTTGTTAACTCAGGGAAGGTAATTTGATAAGTCTCTTGTCTACAATCCCACTTCTATAAATTTTGTTGTTTGCAGTAAATTCTGAAATTCTACCAATAATAACCTTTCAGCTCCGAAGAGAATGATGTGGGGAGAGGGGGGGTTACTTATGCATTAAGGACTGGATTAAAAGATTAATTTATTGATTGATTATGCATACAAACCGTTGTATTTACTGGAAACAGTTCCTCAAGCTATTCGAAACGTCCATAAGTAGAGTTATGTAAGAATATAAATCTTCATTATTGCTATGGATGTATGTATGTATGTATGTATGTATGTATGTATGAATGTATGTATGTATGTATGTATGTATTATGTATGCAAGTATATATATGTGTGTGTGTGTGTGTGTGTTTGTGTGCATGCGTGTGTGTGCGTATATGTGTATTCATATATATATATATATATACTCTCTCTTTCCTTTCCTGAGCGTCCAATAATACTATCCATATCACGTCCTCACTTTGTTGTTTTTTTGTTTTTTTGTTATTGTGTTTTTGAACTATATATATATATATATATTGCAAAACGATGAAAGGTAAAGTCGACCTCGGCGGAATTTGAACTCAGAACGTAAATACACCATTTCGCCCGGCGTGCTAACGGTCTACCAGCACGCCACCTTAATAACAATAATAATAATCCTTTCTACTATAGGCACAAGGCCTGAAATTGGGGGAGTGGGGGGGGGGGGGGGCTAGTCGATTACTTCGACCCCAGTACTCAACTGGTACTTATGTCATCGGCCCTGAAAGGATGAAAGGCAAAGTCGAACTCGGCGGAATTTAAACATAGAATGTAAAGCTGGACGAAATACCGCTAAGCATTTTACCCGCCGTGGTAACGATTCTGCCAGCTCGCCGCCTTACTTACTTAATAATAATAATAATAATAATAATAATAATAATAATAATAATAATAATAATAATAATAATGATGATAGTTTCAAATTTTGCCACAAGGACATCAGTTTTTGGGGGTGGGAATGAGTCGATAGCATTAACCTCAATTTTTCACTGGTACTTAATTTATCGATGCCGAAAGTTTGAAAGACAAAGTCGACCTCGGCGGAATTTGAACTCAGAACGTAAAGACAGACGAAATGCCGCTTACCATTTCGCCCGGCGTGCTAACGACTATGCCATAATAAAAATAAAATTAATAATAATAATAATGATGATAATAGTAATAATAATAACAACAACAACAACAAAAAACAATACAGCATCATGGACATGGCTTGAGGATGGGGATTTGAAGCGTACCACCGAAAGCCTGATCATTGCTGCACAAAACCAAGCTCTCGCTACCAATTCGGTTGAGTATAACATCTATAAAACTTCTGACACCCAGAAATGCAGACTTTGTGGAAAGAGTGTGGAAAATGTGACCCACTTGGTAAGTGGATGTGAGAGCCTTGCACAAAAAGAATACAAGCGCCACCACGATAAAATGTGTATGTATCTTCATTGGCTCTTATACCGTAAATACCAATAGGAAGTAACAAAGAACTGGTATGAGCATGTACCAAGTAAAGTTATGCAGGAGGATGGAAAAGTAACGATACTCTGGGACTATGATTTTCAGACAAATCGTGTAATCGAACACTGTCGGCTGGATATTGTCATATTGAATAAGACAGACGAACACTGTCAGATCATTGATGTAGCCATACCAAATGACATGAATTTTGTGAGTAAAAAGGTTAAACAATTTACCAAGTACTCCGGATTGAAAGTGGTAATGGCAAGACTGTATGGAATGCGAGAGGGCAATTTAAAAGCGGTACCAGTGGTGATCGGAACGTTGGGCTCAATCCCATTGAAACTTCAAAACTTTTTAAGGCAACTGGAAATCCCATGAAAGATGGATGTCTTGCAAAAAGCAGCCTTATTGGGCACAGCGCACATCTTAAGGAAAGTATTATCTGTCTGAGGTCCTTGTTGTGATTTGACAGATGACTAAAGACTATGGTGTATTTTTACCTGTACTGTGTTACGAAGGAATAATAATAATAATAATAATAATAATAATAATAATAATAATAATAATAATAATAATAATAATAATAATAATAATAATAATAATAATAATAATAATAATAATAATAATAATAATAATAATAATAATAATAATAATAATAATAATAATAATAATAATAATAATAATAATAATAATAATAATAATAATTTTGAGGTGAGAGGGTAATTCAACTTGTTTGAAAAAAGTTTACACGATCCAGGAAACGTTCACACGTTTATATCAGAAGCGGAGATAAGCACAAAAACGTCATACAATATAAGACATTAAAAATTGAGATACAATACAAATAAATAAACATAATAATACGTACGGTAAACAGATAAATATAAGTATAAATATAAACAAACAGAAATAAATAGAAATAAAACAAATAATGACAAACCACTCATACGCAGTGCGAAGCTACCACCCAGAGGAGATCAGAGCACCCACAATTAAGATAGTCTTCCACTCTTGAAAACTTTCCCTGCAAAAGATGCCCACGAGTAAATTTAGTGTCAAAGAACCTCACTTTAGCTGGTTAATTGTACTTTAGTTGTCCCTAAAGTGCTAGGGGTAGGTTTTCCTAAAAAGAGTAAAGCTTCTCTTCGGTCATGAATGACCAGGGGATTGCACCTAGAATGTTCTCCTCTGAGGTACAAGTCCAGGTGAGGTTGTTTATGAAAGACGCCCATGCATACTAGCTTCCCCTCGTTACGCCACCGATATTATCCAAAGGAAAGGCGAAGGCCGATACAGCTTGGCACCAGTGACGTCGCAACCCATTTCTACAGCTGAGTGAACTGAAGCAACGTGAAAATAAAGTGTCTTGTTCAAGAACACAACACAGCCCGATTGTGAGTCCGACGCTCTAACCACTGAGCCATGTGCTTACACTGGGTTTCTCTATCAGTCTACTATTGAAGTTGCCCCCAAATCCAAGCCCCTCTCTTTCTTAATCAACGTAATTCCTCCAATATTCTTTTTTATGTTCTTTCAGTAAATTCATTAGTTGGTCTTTACCTATTCGAAGGAACATAAATTTTCCAGGGTCCCGGGGAAAGACGACACATTGCTCGTGTGTTTCCTTAGCATTCATTTTGAGTCCTCTTTTTCTTTTTGTTTCATCTCCTTTTTCCTGTTGTTCCATACAATTTGTCACTGACGTCTATCCTCCGCCATCGAAAAATGGAGCGGTACAACTAATCATAACCGGCATAGTAGATTCTTGACTTCCTGGATTTAGGCTTTTGGCGCTGAAAAAAAGCGATTTTTCTTGCTAGCCTTTCGAGCTGCAAACCGGAGCGCTCCAAAAAGAAGTACTTTCTGGCCTTATTTTTGCGTCTGCCTGCTCTGTCCGTCTCTCTCTCTCTCTCTCTCTCTCTCTCTCTCTCTCTCTCTCTCTCTCTCTCTCTCTCTCTCCCTCTCTCTCTCTCTCTCTCCTCTCTCTTTCTCACTCCTCTCTCTCATCCCCCCTCTCTCTCTGCTGTTTCACCTCCTTCAACAGATTGTCCTCAAGTGATACTTCTACCATACATATAACAACCACCAGTTTAAGTGCTTTCCTCCTTTTCTGCTCCTTGTGAGTTTCTGTTCCGACATAGCCTTTGTGTTCTTCGTGGGGTCATCCGAACATGCATGTCAATACAACCCTCGCCCCCGTTCGACCACAACTTATTTCATGTCATTACTGAGCTCACCTTCTTTCCTCATTTTGTCACATATTTCGGACAAGTTATAGTATAAACATGCACCAAACACGGTACAGGACAATGGTCTGACAACAATAATCTGAGACATGTTTTTTCCAAACTTTTGGCGAGACCAAGACAAACTTTCCTGATATAGAAAACAGAACTGAACAAAAAATACATGTACTCTGATAGCCATCTAAATCCCTTGTGACTATGTCATTGCTCGAAAGTAAGTGGGGAAACTGTCAAAGATCTTATCATGTACCACTTAAAATGGAAGGTCAAAAATATCACCATCATCATCTTCATCATCATTATTTTTCTTCTTCTTCTTCTTCTTATTATTATTAAGGTGACGAGCTGGTACAATCGTTACTGCGCCGTACAAAATGCTTTGCAGTAATTTGTCCGTCTTTACGTTCTGAGTTCAAATTTCACCGAGGTCGACTACTCCTTTAATTTCTTCGGGGGTGGATGAAATAAATACCAGTTGAGCACTGGGATCAATGCTATCGACTTGCCCTCTCACCTAAATTTCAGTACTTGTGCACAACCAGCAAAAACAATTATGATTATTGTTGTTGTTGATATCTATATTTAGCCCAATCACCACAGGATTTCGTATCTTCGTAAAGTTCATATTTTCCTGTTTCTTTTGGACAGAAAAATGGGTTCGTTTATGATTTGGTTTGTCAATTTTGTTGAGTTACCACGATGGCACAACTGCATACGAGGTCGTCCTCAAAAGAAATACTGAACTTCAACATTGCGTATTTGTCTCTCAGCAAAATTGACAAACAAAATCATAAACGAACCCCTTTGCTTCCCTATTCCAGTGCAAAATGGAAAATACTTTAAAGCGATATAGCGCACAGTAATTTACACATGCAAAAAGAAACCACACAGGATGATGGCAACCATGTGTTGCAGCGTGCAGGAAGCCTCAAAAGGGGCTCCAACCATGTGCACATCTCAAGACTTCGCTATAATTTCACTGTATTTGGTTGTTGGCACTCCGTCGCTTACGACGTCGAGGGTTCCAGTTGATCCGATCAACGGAACAGCCTGCTCGTGAAATTAACGTGCAAGTGGCTGAGCACTCCACAGACACGTGTACCCTTAACGTAGTTCTCGGGGAGATTCAGCGTGACACAGTGTGACAAGGCTGGCCCTTTGAATTACAGGCACAACAGAAACAGGAAGTAAGAGTGAGAGAAAGTTGTGGTGAAAGAGTACAGCAGGGTTCGTCACCATCCCCTGCCGGTGCCTCGTGGTGCTTTAGGTGTTTTCGCTCAATAAACACTCACAACGCCCGGTCTGGGAATCGAAACCGCGTTCCTATGACCGCGAGTCCGCTGCCCCAACCACTGGGCCATTGCGCCTCCACACTGAATTTGGTGCGTGTATATGATGCTCCAAACCAAGGCCACCAACGTACCGCTCCACAAGGGCCAAGGACAGAATAATTGCGAATTGAGTCAGCACTTAGTTGCTTGCCACTTTTTATGTCTTTGGCGGTTTCTTTGCTTTCAGTTGTTACCGGAAGACTAATGTCGATGTTAAAATCATCTTCTGCTGGTTAAAGTTAACAGCTTTATCTGGCTGGGGGCAGTTTAACCGAGAAGTGTTCCATTCACCTTGAAGTCTGCTATCTTTCAGTCCTTACAATTGTGTCTTTCTGCTTCTAACTAGAGTTGGTTGGCTGGCTAACTGGCTAGCTGACTAGTTAGTCTGCTAGCCAGTTAGGCTAGTTTCTTTCCACACTGCTCTTTTGTACTATTCCAATAGGTTGAATTTCTTTCGATTTCATATGTCATCTCCTCGTTAAAAGATCGTTTATTCTTCCAGGTACATTTTATCTCTTGGATTTACACGCTTATGGACCTGCTTCCAAAGACCCAATAACTTGGTGCCCAACAATTTATATTTTAATCGTTTCCTATCATCAGTTTCTGCCGTGTTCAAGATGTTAAACATATCTTGTTCTTAATGTTGTTATAGCTTATGATGTTGGTGCTATTTTAACGTCTGTGGTTGGGGTATCATCCTCTGATGCATCAGCAAATGCAGCGAAACGATTCCTGATTTCGAAGGCTAACTGTTATTCGGTGTTTGGGTACAAGTTTGGTAGTGACGAGTTCTTTGCTGTCTGTTTCTTCAGCTTGCGAATTTTCAACCTCACTGTACTTATCTATTTAATAACCATTGACAGATTAGTGCATTTCCCTTCAACTATGTAATAGTAGGCCTGGTTGTACCATGTATCTACCATATGGTGATCTCACTGTGAGCTTTTGGATATTTCTGTGAAGAATATATATCTGAGGACAGGTATTGTTCAGGCAATAACCTTGCAGCTTGAACTGCCTGAAGGGTACTGCTTGGTTTTCGACAAACCATCATTGATCATCCAAATTTAAAAGAGTTAAAATATTTTTCCTGAGTGCAGCCGATAAGCTTAGCATAAGCTGGTCATAGCTTCGGGCAGCTGGTTATACAGACCACAAAATCGTGATCTATACGTTCAACTTAGACAAGACCAGTCGACAAGGACCCTGTCACTGGAAGATACTCGTATTTTTCCACGTACAAAAATATTGTAGGGACTGAATTAGAAAAAACAGTTAAGCAGTAATTAACAGGGTTCATTTTCAACAACAGCTGGTGGATTTCTTTAAAAAGAAAAGTAGAGAAGCGCCTATTAGTTTTAGTAAAGAAGTATGATAGTAAAGAAGTATGCTGAGAGGAGAAAGTTTATCAATTTTATGAGGAATTCTAAAACGTCATGGCGGCTTTAATGGCACTCAGTCATTTCCTCGACGTGAAACACGATGAGTAAGTTGTTTATTCTCCACTTTACGCGATACGTTGTAAAGAGGATAGGTAAGAAAGCTGGTTTCGGTGGGCCTCTGATCAATTTTGACTAATGGAAAGCTTTCGAAATAGTCAGCCATTGCTACATCAAGGCCGTTCTCAAAGTGACCTATTTCACTCTAGTTTTCAGAAGCTGGATCGCTTCAAAGCATAGCGACATCTGCTCAGTGGTCAGATTAAAAGGCCATCTCTAAATGACTTTTAATCATCCATTAGAACCTTCAAGAATGTTGTCTCTCGTCCCTTCTGTACGTATGGACTATTGAACGACTACTGGAGAAATGGAAGTATCAATTGATACCCTGTTCGAACCAGGGCACGAAAGAGCCATGTCGGCATATACGAACTACACCACAGAGGTTGGTCCCTCGTGGCCAATAGAGAAATCATCATCACCGTTATCATCATCATCATCACCGTTATCATCATTAAGGCGGCGAGCTGGTAGAATCGTTACCGCACCGGGAAAATGTTTAGTGGTATTTCATCCGTCTTTACGTTCTGAGTTCAAATGCTGCCGGGTCGACTATGCCATTCATCCTTTCGTGGTCGATAAATTAAGTACAAGTTACGCATTGGGGTCGATGTAATCGACTTATACCCTCCTCACAAATTTCAGGTTTTGTGACTATAGTATAGCAGCTGGCAGAATCGTTAACACGCCTGGCAACATTCTTAGCGGTATTTCACCCGACTTTACGTTCTGAGTTCAAATTCCACCGAGGTCGATTTTTCCTTTCATCCTTTCAAGGTCGATAAATTAAGTACCAGTCAAGTACTGAGGTCGATGTGATCGACTTACCCCTCCCCACAAATTTCAGGCTTTGTGCCTATAGTAGATAGGATTATTATTATTGTCATTATTACCAATAATATTAATACACCAATTTGTTTTTTGTACGTAACTGACGCGTGTATTACGCTTAAGAGAAAGAAATCGTTGAAAGAAATTTTGTTGCTTAAATAAAATATTGAACTAAATCATTTGTAATTTCTGGAAGAGATTTGTAATCGCAACCCATGTGTTGTATTACTACTTCTCAACACCCATGCCTACTGGGTCACCGAACAGCAACGAAATGAGAAAATTAAGATACTTAAATTTGACGCGTGTATCGAGCAAGGGAGAGAGAGGGAGTGAGAGGGAAAGAGAGAGAATGCGAGGGAGTGGCTGATAGGTATTTGAATTCCTTTCTACGACTGAACTGAAATTGATCCCTGGCTGTTAAAGGCCTAACCACACACACACACACACACACACACACACACACACACACACACACACACACACACATTTGTCTTTGGTCTTCTACCCATGTGAATTCGGCCATACTCCTTATAACATGTTAAGTCTTTCGTTCCGAAATTTAAGTTTCCAATTTGTTTTAATTATAAAATTATACTTAAGCTACAAAAAGATATCTTTGGTTTTGGAATACAACCTTTTCTTTC
>NC_142929.1:54797694-54805194 GCF_046866305.1 Octopus bimaculoides | reverse complement strand
GTGTCTGCAGGTGTCCTTTCCTAGAAGGCTCGGCCTGAACAAAGCGTTGTGAATGGGTTTAGTGGACAGAAACTAAAAGAAGCCCCTGACATGTATATATAAATATTTGTGTGCGAATGTGTCCGTGTGCACGTGTGTGTGTGCGCGTGGGGGTATGTGTGCGCGTGGGCGGGTATGTAGTATTCTTTAATCGCTCCCTGTATCGATCTTTCTGTAATACGCCGTCAGTGATGTGCGAGCATGTACGCATCGATGTGTGTTTGCGTACATGTTGCTTACCTTTACTTTAATTTCTGAGACACATCTACTTGCATAAGGTGATTGTCTAGGTGTAATATTTACGAAGAAATGTCATTGCTTTTGATGTTGGTGTTGTTATTATTGGTATTATTTTGATCTGTTGTCAGTAAATGTAACTTGGATTTTATACTTTTGCCAATATTATCATTATTATTGTAGTCTTTGTATGTTTGTTGGTTAGCATTTATTGTTGTTATTATTGTTTTTGATCAGCTTTATCAATCTAGCAAAGAGCTTAATCGAACCAATATATGCTCGATTCAAAGGTTTTGTGTTTTAGATACCCCATGCCTTTGTTTTGTCGAGAGGGGCGTTATTCAAGCTTACAAATGTTAGTTAGTCGCATTGATATACTTCGCCATTTTTGTGCGATTTCACCTTCCCATTTTCTCTATCTCTTGTCCCTCTTTACTCTTGTAAACTTCCACTGACACACGATCCCAGGTTATCTGTCCTCAGTCACTTTGATTCATCTTGTACCTTGAGGTGATTCCTAAACACTTCATCACCACTAGTGATCTCTTCGGAGAAGCTACTGATTCATTCTCATTACCTCCCCAAAATGTGAATTGCCGTGTAGCTATCCTCTGCAGCAAGAACCTTCACTACCCTAATCCATTCTTTCATACCTTAATCCCTATCTAACATAAAAGCGGATCCCCTTCTCGGATTTTGTAGACTTGCGAACAAAACTCCTTGTACATACTGTAAAGTGGTTGGCGTTAGCAAGGGCATTCAGCCGTAGAAACCATGACCACCCAAACACTGAAGCACGGGGCAGTCCTTGTCAAACCGTCCAATCCATGCAAGCCTGAAACTTGGACACTAAATGATGATGATGGTTATTCTGTGTGTGTGTGTGTGTGTATGATTGAAATGTAATTAAACAAAGTGTGCCCTTCAAATGTGCAAGTGGTCTTTCATTTTGAATATTTGTTGTGAATAGTTGTGTGATGTGCACAAATCCGCGAAATAGAAACTGCTGTACTGTATATTTTTAAAATTATTTTTATAATTTGTATATATTTATTTTAATATAAATGCAAAACAACACCACGGAGGAATCGACGTAAGCTTAAACAATAAACCGCAATATGGTGGGGAGAGGACTTTCGAAAAATTCATACGATCCGATTTTTTCTCTCATAACTTACAGGAAAATAATTATCTTTTAGTGAAATTTTACAGAAACACCATGCAAACGGCATAGATTACAATTATAAAGAAATTTGCGAGGAAAATCTTTTCCGAAGAGGTGGGGAGAGGACTGTCGGAAAATTCACACGATCCGTTTTTTTCTTTATCCTCGCAATCTATGCCGTTCGAAAGGCCATGGAGAGGTTTACGTGAAATCTCTCCTTCATTTCATTTTCGATATCGTCACATCTGAAAGCTAGTGCGCTAGAATTGAGAATTTCAATATTTGTGAAAATTCTAATTTTGATTACTATAAATGCATCAGCACTTTTCATTGTAACGATCAAAAGTCAGTTGAGTTCCTTCGTTCACACAGAGTGTTGTTACCAAACAGTGATATGCCCACATTGAAACAGCGATGGGAAAATGCCTCGCTCTAACAATTTTGAAGATAGCACACATAGAAACATAAACAAAACACTGAAAGACTTTGGAGAGACATAAAAGAATCGATCCAAAAGCCAGGAATTCGATCAAAATATCTGCAACAATATCTTGCAATATATTTATTTATAACTTCGCAACATGAAGAAAGTCTGTTGCACAAGTTCTTCATAGAGGCAGCCAAATTATACCTTCCTCTCTCGAATCGTTGCCGTCAAATAATTATCAATCACGACGAAGGTACGTATATGTAGGTTTGCGCAAATTTTTGTTTTCATATTCATTTTCTACACATTTTTTTACACCTGGTAGACTGTTATTTTGTTTGTTTTGGTGACCATATTATAAATATGCTAGATTTTTACTGTAGAGCTTGTTTACATTGCATAATTCAAGTTTTACTTTTAGCTCGTCTTGGAACCAGATTTATGGTACTTGGATCTCATCTATTTATGAGATTATGTGGCTGTTTTGTGTTGTTGTTGTTGTTGTTGGCACTCCGTCGCTTACGACGTCGAGGGTTCCAGTTGGTTCAATCAACGGAACAGCCTGCTCGTGAAATTAACGTGCAAGTGGCTGAGCACACCACAGACACGTGTACCCTTAACGTAGTTCTCGGGGATATTCAGAGTGGCACAGTGTGACAAGGCTTGCCCTTTGAAATACAGGTACAACAGAAACAGGAAGAAAGAGTGAGAGAAAGGTGTGGTGAAAGAGCACAGCAGGGTTCGCCACCTTCCCCTGCCGGAGCCACGTGGAGCTTTAGGTGTCTTCGCTCAATAAACACTCACAACGCTCGGTCTGGGAATCGAAACCGCGATCCTATGACTGCGAGTCCGCTGCCCTAACCACTGGGTCATTGCGCCTCCACCGTTTTGTGTTGATATAAGTTTAAACAAGTGGGTGAAAAAATGGAACTCTTTGGCGGAATATTATACCTACCTAGGTATAGCAAACTGAAAGAGAGAGAGAGAGAGAGAGAGAGAGAGAGAGAGAGAGAGAGAGAGAGAGAGAGAGAGAAGGCGTTGCAAGTTAGTGGGCTTTTCTTTTTAAAGGAAGTGCTTTGCAGTTTGTTTATGACTAGGCGGAAGTTTTAATTTTGTGTTGCTTTTGATGTTCCTGAAACTACAATTCACTCTTTTAGCCTAGATATATCAGTCGTGTAAATGGGTGAATGTAGATGTCAGAATCTCCGTTGTATGTTGTATTAAGGAATAAGTGAACTTTCTGTGTATGAACATGTGTGATACTGATTCTGTTCCAGCTTTTATGAAGGATAAGTATTGTTATAATTCTGCTAACTTTCTATGTTAATGAGATTTAGCAGTGTTCGTATGAGTAGTCGGTGTTTATATTTAGCGCCATTTCAGCTCTAATACGTCTGACCTATTGCCAGGCATACTAGGACGACCTTGACCACTTCATACTTTTACTAGATCTAGCGTATGGCATGGCAGTTTTGTCCACTGTATCTGTCTTTCTCTAAAGCTGGTAGGGTTTAATTTGAGAGAAATTTTAGCTGCTATTTCTAGCACTTCAAAAGACTGCATAGATGTTCCTCGATGAGTAAGGCAATAATTGTTTTGGTTCCTAAATGTTTCGCGAGTGAGTATGATGTTAATTTTATTGGACACTAGAGTATTTATTTTTTCTTCGTTGCTTGTGTGTGTGTGTGTGTGTGTGTAATGAAAAAATGAGACCAAGGTCAAAGTTGAGATGAAAGGTGTTTATCTCTCCTTTTGTGCTCCATTATATTAAAAAGAAAATAACTGAAAAGAAACTTTAAGAATTCAATTTCCGGCTACTATTGTTATTCATTTCTAAGTGAGCTTCTACTGAGCAGTCCTAGGTTCACAGACAGTCAAGTCTTGACTATCCTAGTTGTGTTGAGGGATAATGTAAGTATGACTAAATTCTGTCCGTCCATTTTAAGACACTGTGGTGGGATTTGAGGGATATTAGGTTACTATTTTGACTGGTGGGTTTTGTCTATTATTTATACAATTGGTTTTATTTGTAATGAAGGTGGTGACAGTGATGAATTTGATATCGTTGTTAACTGCAGTCTGAATGACAAAGATGTTGTCTATGTAGTTATTTTATTGTTGTAATTCCAGATCAGCTCTGGTCAAGCTAATGTAGAGAACTTATGTATTTGACCAAACAACTACATGCGACTCAGCGTTCTTTTATTGGTAGTGTGTGTGCATCTGAGGCCCTGCTTAATTATAAAGCGTTTATAGATGCTGCAGTCAATTTCTATGCGCGTATCTATGTATATCTATTTTATGTTTGTTTCTGTTGAATGATTTTAGGATGTATCTAATATATTGTTTGTATAGTATCGTTACAAGTTTTTTTCTGTTTTAACAATGTGCTTTCTAGGAGAGCTTTAAGTATGTTTGTATCCCTTCCCGCTTTCTTTAACATGTCCACCTTGTGTTCGCCGAATGACGTAGATGAATTGTATAAAACTGCCAATTGTTTCGTTTTTCTATGTGAATTGTACATTGCTAAGTGTGATGTCTGTATTTCAAGCTTCTGATGTTGCTGGTAAGAAAGAAGAGAGTATCTCAAGAGCTATGTTTAGCTTATTGTTGTTGAAAAGGATTACCTGTGAAGCCTTAGCTGCAAAATGCTTATATTCCTCCGTAGAACAGCAACAACTGGTACACATCTCAATGCAGTGCTAATGAAGAGTCAACAGTAGCAAGTTTTCCAGGTAGCAGGCGAGCTGGAGTCACTAGGCTGTCACTACTTCTACGCGGAACTACAAATCAAAAAGTGTTGTCACTAGGATTGACTTATGGAAGCTCACAACTATTTTCACTTGGAACAATAATTATTCCTCTCCACTTTAATCTCAGCCATCTGATGAGCTGGACGTTCAGTTATGTCTAAGAAGCTTCAAGTAATGCGGAGTTGAGGCAATATACATACATATGTATATGTGAGAGTTGTCTCGAAAGTAATGCAAAATTGGGAATAACTCTTTTATCAACTGACAAAGATCACTCAAATTGTACATGTTAGTGGAGTAACTCTACATCTATACGAAGGTGTTGCTCAACATAGTCTCCATCGCAAGCGATGCATCTGAGCCATCGATGGATCTAACTCTCGAAACGTCTTTGAAAATTGTTATATCGCACGTTCGGATGACCTCCACTCAACTACTACGACGTCTAGCCTTCTCCCTCTATATCTACGTATTGGGCTAGCCTACTTCATCGTCTGGGGGCGTTGACACAACAAAAATATTAGGGTGTGCATTGTTGTACGCACTTCTTCACAGTCACTGTCACCTCGTATGTACCATCAAATTGCTGTCCTCGAAGACTATCCTTCATCGGACCGAAGAAGTAAAAGTCGGAGAACTCAAGATATAGGTTGTAACGGTGGAGAGTGATCACTGACTGCCTAGTTTGCCAACTACCTGATTTACTGCCAAAAATGTGTTGCATATTGTCATCGAGAATGTGGGTAATTTTCAGATTTTTATTCGGTCTCTTCCTCCTAAAGTCTTTCCTAACCTTTATGAGTGTCTCAATGTTCAGCTTGCTTTTCACGGTGCAGCCACGCTCTAGAAAATAAAAGAAAACGATATTTTGTTATCAACCAAAACAGTCACTATAACTTTCTGAACCGGTCTCTGGATTTTGAACTGCTTAGGTGATGGAGCGTCTTCTCCAAGGTGCTATTCCATGGTCAGAGCGTTTTGTTTTCGTACCATAATGTATGCCTATGTGTCACTCTTTGTCATTAAATCGGAAAAATAAAACGTGTCTTCATAGGTTTCAAAGGATTCCAGTCGACCAGAGTAGACTTCCATTGTTCTCTCCTTCAAATCGAGTGTCAGCTATGTAGATGCCAACTTAGCACACACTTTCCGATACCCAAAGTCTTAAACTTCACTATCTCCTTTAAGGCATGCGACAATAGTTCAATCGTGCAACAAGTTCACAGATTGCGACCCGTCTGTCCGTGCTAAGCAACCCGTCCACTCGGTGGCGATTCGTGTCAGTGGTCGCAGTTGCTGGTCCCCCACTACATGGCTTGTCTCTAATGTTGGTTTATCCTATTTTGAACATCATTCATCTGTGTTTATTGATTTTATCAATGGTACAGCTTTCTGTGGATGTCGAACGGCCGGCAACTCTCCTGCGTCAAGAGCTCAGTGACTGCTCATTGCTTCTTCTTGGAACCCATTATCTGTCTGCAATGAAGAAGAATGGGAAGAGGGGTTACTAAAGAGCAAGAGTTACCTTAACAATGTGCTATTTGAAAGCCCTATGTCAGTTAATAAATAGTTTATCCCCACTTTTGCAATATCGTCGTATAAAGGCAACGGATTGACAGAATCGTTAGAATGTTAGATAGACTGTAGTGCGGTATTTGTTTCGACTCACTGCACTCGGAGTTCGAATCCCACCGTGGTCAACAATGACTTTCTTCTTTTCAATAAAGAAAGTACCTGTACAGGGGCTTGAAAGGCGCCATATATGTATACATATATGCAGGGCCGTCGCTAAGTCCCTGCAACCCATGCGGTCGCATATTAAGATCAAAGTACATAGATGAGCCATCTATTTACTTTGATTAAAATGTTAACTGAAAATTTCAAGCCAGACGAGGAAAAAAATACGAGGGTGTACCGTAAATAAATGTAAAAGAAACAAAAACAGTAAATGAAAAAAGCTTTTCAACGAATTCCGTAGGGAGATAAAAGAAAAATGAAAGAAATCCCCAAAAAAGTGAAAATAACAACTTCAACAGAAAAGACAAGAAAAAGAAGCAATGGTGATGAAAGGTGGGGATATATACTTATAATCATACATACACACGACTGGCTTTTATCTGTTTCCGTCTACAAGTCCATTCACAGGGCTTTGACCAGCTCAGTCAGAGAGATAGAGAGAGAGAGAAAGAGAGAGAGAGAGAGAGAGAGAGAGAGAAAGAGAGAGAGAGAGAGAGAGCGAGAGAGAGAGCGAGAGAGAGAGCGAGAGCGAGAGAGAGATGGATGGATAGATAGACGTGTACCAGACACACACGTCTCTTAGTCTGTCTGTCTGTCTCGTTTTTCTCTTCATTTCTCTCTCTCTCTCTCTCTCTCTCTCTCTGTATGTATATATATATATAAAATATAATAAATGGAGTTATACGCATGTGTTAAATGGAAATAAAAGAAATAATTTAACACATGCGTATAACTCCATTTATTATATTTTATATTTAATCAAAGTACCTCAATCTAACAGGGAGTTTCTACCTCGTAAACAGGAGTCACACCAAAGTTATTTTGTGAAATTTGCTACCCAGGTATCTATTAACCAATTTATTTTCTCAGAGTTAATTGTTAACTAAGAGAAAATAAATACATATACATATATATATACATATATATATATATGGCGTTGTTATTTGGCATTGTTGAAAAGCCGGTCACCTTGTACCCAGGATCAGTTGCCTTTGACCTCCTAAGGCAATAAAAAGAAGTTTGTGTGTGTGTGTGTATGTGTGTGTATCTATCTATGTACATATATAGGAATACAGATATTATTTGCTCACTGTCACCAAACATCTCAATTCTGTAGTAGTAACTAGTTTGTGATCGAGTTA
>NC_142929.1:54790194-54792694 GCF_046866305.1 Octopus bimaculoides | reverse complement strand
ACAGTTTTTCGCAGGCGTTTAACAAAGAGAGAGAGAGAGAGAGAGAGAGAGGGAGAGAGAGAGAGAGAGAGAAAAGAAAAGCAATGAAATTATATTGTACAACAAAATACACATTTTAAAGAGAACGATTATCATGCGTCTTTAAACAACGACATTAGTGAGAAAATTGCAAGTAACAATTTTGGCAACAACAACAACAATTATAACATTCACATACACATTTTCTTGAATGTGAATGTTAATGCCAATCGAAGAGTTTTACCGGCATTGCTAACATTTCTACATAAATCGAATTCAATCAACAAAAAAAAAAAGAAAAAAGAAAACGAGGAAGGAAGCAATGTGTTATAAAAGAGAATGTCTCCTAGCCTGAGGAAATAAGGGATGTAACAAACCTCAATACTGCGGAAGCGGGATGAGCTTTCGTTATACCCCTAATTGAGGAATTAGAGGAAGCTAGAGCCGATGTGTGTGTGTGTGTGTGTGTGTGTGTGTGTATGCTCTCCATCTGCCAGGGTAGGACGTGCGGAAGTGGCTACCTGGTCTTCAAGGCAGAAGGCGAGACAAGACGAGGCGAGGCGAGAACACGAATCGGTGTATCTTATTGCCGATTGGCTAATTCTGCAATACATATGCCTGTACTATACAAATGTCAGAGTAGTTGTTACATTTTGCGGAACAATATAGACATCTCTCAGGTTGCTCGGAAACAACGCTTCGTTCTCTGTACTAAACAGGATGAAGCAGAACTTTCCCTTATACCAGAGGTACCACACCATCTTCTATCTCCGATATAAACATAGAGGCTCAAGATGAGTAACAATCTGTTGCTGAGACAAAAACCTAAAAAAAAAATTTTTTTAAGGGCAGAGAGAAGGTTATTGAGTAAGAGCAGTAAGAATGCAAAATAAAAGAATGGAACACATACCCAACGGGGTGATAGGGAGTTCACACTGTGAGAGTAAACGACATAGATCTGAAATCATAGCTGAGATCTCTGAAACGTAAAAACGATGACGACGTGCTGCTGTATGAGGAAGAGGAAGTAAGGGCGGTTTTCAGAAATGCACGAACAACGATAGGATGTTGATATAGACCATAGTTATGTTTCAGCACACCCTCAAGCATACTTTTCCCGAGGGACGTTTGATATTTTCTACCCCGTCCAGCGCAAAACATACGTATCCGGTGTACTGTGTTTCAGTATGACGAATGGCAGTTAGGCAATCATAGAGCGTTTTACCCCCAAGTTATTTGCTAAGTCCTCTCTCCCATGTGTGGGTGGGTTACGTAACTTGTTTTTAGTTTTCTCTAATTTTCTGTCTAAATTGTGTTTTCGTATAATCGACTTTTTTGTGTGTTTAATTCATACTAAATTTTAAGCTCTCTCTCTACACACATATTGTAGAACTTACTCATGTAATACTCTGTTCACCCCCCGAAAGGGATGAAAAGCAATGTTTTTCTCGGCGGAATTTGAGACGGACGAAATGCCGTTTAGCATTATTTTTTGGCCAGTGTGCTAACGATTCTGCCACCTCGTCACCTTAAAGTTTCAGTAATTATATTAATACTAATGCACTAGTATGTTTTGATGAGGCATATTTGGGGAAATGCAAAAAGTAAAATATTAAAAAAAGGAAGGGTTTTGATATTTATATCTTTTCAAAAGTCATTATTGTGGTACAGCTGTTTTTATTAATATATTCGTCAGAGAAAGACAGGCAACGTTGATGACCTTCGCAGGCTCTAGAAACCGAAGAAGTTGATGCGATTGATGTTCTGTTTGAACAGCTGTAGGTTTTAGGTCTGGACGACAAACGGAAAGAACACAGGACAAAAGATACAATTCTAGGTGGGGAAACGTTTCAATGACGTGTTTGGAGTATGATCTGGGAAATGAGACATAATAGAAATGAGGGGATATATTAATGTATTGGGACCATCTGTCTTAAGCTAAAACTCAGCTGAGAAAAGAACATTGTAGTAGCGGTAAGAGAGTAACAGACACGAAATAAAATGTCTGTCTGCCAGTCTTTAATAATTATTAAGCTAATTATAATTAGCTAAACAGCGTTCATATATCTAGAATATTTAGCGTATGCGACAGAAGCACCGTCCCAGATATATCCTATTTTTTATTCGCGTCGGTCATTGTACTGCGGCCTTGCTGGGGCATCGCCTTGAAAGATTTAGTCGAACAAATCGACCCAGTACTGTTTTTTTTTTATAAATATGGGAATTATTCTAACGTGGATTTTGCGGTGTGGGTAGAAGGGAAATATAAACATAATTACTCAGAGACCCACAGATATGGCGGACTTCCACACAAGTGTCCAACTACCAAATACATTCACAATGCAAAGGTCGGTTCGGGGTTACAGTATTAGCGGTACTGTTAATGTTTCGCGTAAATTTTTACAAACTGACACCATTTTGACATCTGAAGGAAAGCAAGATTGGGCAAAGATTCCAGGAGGTCAATGTTGTGGGAGTGGGA
>NC_142929.1:54780194-54785194 GCF_046866305.1 Octopus bimaculoides | reverse complement strand
CGCCAATCAAATTGCTATCCAGAAACATGGAGTGCTCAATGTAAGAACTACATGCCTATGCTATTTAAGAAATTGCCCTCTATTTTCAACGATATTGAGGTCGACTCCTTTGGTTGATATACACGTGATTCGTCGATACACACATACATACATACATACATGTGTGTGTGTGTTTATATACACATAGACATTGTACATATACATATGTATACCCAAATGCATATATACATACATTTATCAGCAAATTAAACCGCTTAGATGTGAAGTACTCCGCAATACATCGCTCTGATAGAGAAGAAAAGCAAACAATTTATTTGATGACAGTTGTGACTCGCTCTATTAACTGAAAATCACTTTATGGAAGAATGAGAATACTCCATTATTATTTTATATATTTTGGAGGGAAAAAAGTAGCGTGGAAAATAGATACGAAAATAAAGATATTTACAAAAAATATCATTCAAGGACACTTTAAGGAATCTATTTCTTATCACATAGGCATATTCAGTTGAAAGGAGAGATGTTCTTGCTGAAATAGCGGGTGTTTTTTAAAAAATTTTCGCGAGCTCAAGGACTCGATTGGCTGGTTACGCGCTTTTCATAGGGTATAAATGACCGCGATCACATTATTGCTCCTGAAAGGGACCCCGGTCCGTTGTAGGGCTCAAGGCCTGACATTTTGAGAGGAGGGGACAAATTGGATTACATTTTTAAAAAACACCCGCTATTTCAGCAAGAACATCTCTCCTTTCAACTGAATACCTCGCCTCGTATTTGAATGTTATTTTTATCTATCCCGAAACGATAAAAGGCAAAATCACTTACGGAGGTTTAACTTCTGAAGATTGTTGTCGTCGCTTTTTAGGCGGAGTGTACCTTGGGCGAAAGTATCCAATTTCTTTTATACATCGATGCAATTTTATTTTAGATGAAATGTGGTTGCAATTTCTAGCAGATTGAACGACCGCTTAAAGTACCCCATAGCAAGTTTTATTGCTGTTGTTTTATTTTTATTCCGTTACGGTCGTGGTGCTAACTCAAGTGTGTGTCATGTTACTTTAGCTTACCAACTGTATCAGTATATTCTGAAAAGTTCCAGCATTCAGACATAAAATATACCTTCCTTTATAAAATAATAATCGTTACATACATAAGCATGAAATGTGAAGTCTATAGCGTGGATATGCTCAGTTGTGAACTCATCATTCGTATTGAAACTCATTTAGCGAAACCATTAAGTATGAAATTGCTGCCTAAACAGTTCCAAAAGCGTTTCATCCAGAAATTTGAACTCTGGTTACGGATGCGATTTTCCCCAAACTTAGTAATATGACAGCAAAGGCTACGTTAGGTTTGTATTACCTTGGCTTGGGTCCTAATCTCCTGATAAGGTCATTGGGATACTGTTGTGAGCCAAGGAGTCTTGGCTTTTTTTTTTTAAGCTTGCCAGTGTACGTCATTCTTCAGGTCAGTTTACAGTAGATTTCCTCATGACAGAGGGGTAAGGAAGAGAAGAAAAGGAACTCAGGGAAAGGGTGGGGAGACACACACTCACACTCATACACACACACACACACACACACACACACACACACACACACACACACACACACACACACAAAGGAAGAGAAAGAGGGAAGGAGGGAGAAGAATAAACCGTAGCAAAAGATTGGTATTTTATTTATCGATTTCGTAAAGATAAAAGGTAAAGTTGATCTCGGCAGTATTTAAATTCAGAGTGTAGAGAGTCAGAAAGAAAACCGCAAAGTAATGTATTCGGCGCTCTAACGATTCGGTAAATTCTCCGCCTTCGTTACGATTATATTGAATCATATAACCTGACAACTCCTTTTTCTATTGTCACTAACAAATATACATGACGTTTTAAGCTTTTGTTTGTGAATTACGCACAGCTATAGTTACATGATCCGCTTACGTGTTAGATCAATTGGAAGGGCTTCTTTCATGTTTTGCCCCACCTAACCAATGGAGCTGATGATGTTTCTAACAGTAAGCCAAAATCAGATCAACGATTTTAAAAAAATGTTTATGACTTAATGACGCACAAAGTATTTACATAAATATCCATAGTTTATACTTGTACGTGCAAATTATATGTGGTGTGAATTGCCAATGATAATGATGGTGTTGGTGTTGGTGGTGGTGGTGGTTGTGATGACGATGATGAGGATGATAATGATGGCAATTGTGATGGTGGCGATGGTGATGGTGATTTTAATGATGACGATTTTGATGATGATTTTGACGACGATGGTGATGATGATTTAATTTACATAATAATGTGACTTTCACAAATAGAGCGGTCCGCCCTTGGCGTGGGAGGAGAATTAGCAAAATCAAAGGAGTTTCATCATATCTATACAAAACTTATTGACGAACAATCATTCAATCATAACCATTCTTTTTACCCATCCACACCTCACCGCTCATCATTGGTTTCATATAACTTCAGCACTCCACTGATTCTCAGTTACCACCCGTTATCGTAACCCAGTCATTAACTAATTATCTTAAAACCACAAAATGATTTCACTGATCTTTTACTCCTCTATTCTTTATTCTTTACAACTGAATAATAATATTTTTTTCTAGTACAGGCACAAGACCTGAAATTTTTTAGGAGAGGAAACTAATCGATCACATCGACTCCAGTGTTCGACAGGTACTTAATTTATCAACCGCCCGCCAAATGACAAAGGGCAAAGTCGACCTCCTGTTATATTTGCTCATATATGCTCCAGTTACCATTTCGTATTCTTTCAATATAATCCTCGATTTCTGAGGTGTCCAGCACCCTCGCAATGATATATTGTTCGCGTGTGGTGACACGACCTTCTTACATTCTGATTTGCAAGAGTCTGCATCGTGCAGCATAGGGAGGAATTAGCTTATTTTCGCTTCCTTCCTATTTATTTGATGTTGTGATTTACATGCAATCAAATTAGCGTTCTCCTTTCTGACAAAGGTGAATATGTGTCTGCGTTGTTACTTATTTTGCACTTTGTACTTGTGTCTTCTTTTTTTTTTCACCTTTCGTTGTTATATTTGCAGTTTTAGTTGTCTTTGTTGTGCACGATTTTGTCGTACTTGTACAAAGTGGATGATTGATTTTCAGGCTCTTAGGTGTGACATCTACCTTATTAATTTTTTTGTGATTAGACGCTGGTCATTGCTTGGTTTTTCTTTCTTTTTTTTCCTGTCTTACTCCCCATGACAATGATTTGTTATGTATGTCTCTATCTCCTCTTCCTTCTCTTCTTTCTTTGACAAAGACAGATTGACTGCTGCTTGTGTGCGCATATGTGTCTTTCGTATTAGTTATGGTGGATTTTTTTTTTAGTACTCTCACCCTTTTGAAAATAATAGTACATACTCCAATGTAGTTTTGATTTTTGCTGCTGCTCTCGTTGCTGCTGGTGCTCTTCTTGCAACTATAGTATTCTTGCTTTTGGTTATGGTTGTGATGTTTGCAGCTAGTGCTTTTCACCTCACCTAACTATTGACAGAAAACCCTCACGTGACTGTTGTTAACGTATGTGTAGCACTTGGTTCTCTTGCTCTCCACTGCAACTGCAACTCTTATTCGATCTTCAGCCTTCAAATAAATGTGATCGGGTATCTTTGGCATATATTCAGGTTTCAACAGCATGTGCACCTGCAATTTGGGTTGTGACCTTGCTCTTTCAAGATCATTATGAAATAATTGTTGAATATTCCAAGTGATATATCCTTGAATGCCCAGTGGTTAGGGCAGCGGACTCGCCGTCATAGGATCGCGGTTTCGATTCCCAGACCGGGCGTTGTGAGTGTTTATTGAGCGAAAACGCCTAAAGCTCCACGAGGCTCCGGCAGTGGATGGTGGCGAACCCTGCTGTACTCTTTCACCACAACTTTCTCTCACTCTTACTTCCTGTTTCTGTTGTGCCTGTAATTCAAAAGGTCAGCCTTGTCACACTATGTCACACTGAATATCCCCGAGAACTACGTTAAGGGTACACATGTCTGTGGAGTGCTCAGCCACTTGCACGTTAATTTCACGAGCAGGCTGTTCCGTTGATCGGATCAACTGGAACCCTCGACGTCGTAAGCGACGGAGTGCCAACAACAACAATCCTTCAATGCAATATTTTCTTTGACGCTTCCTTTTGAACAGTAGCCTTAGAAGGACAGTGTATGGCTAGCTGTATCCTAGCCTCCTCTTCATTACGACAAAAGAAATACCCAATCCCCTTTTCGTATTGTCTTCCTTCTCTAAGGAACAATATGAACCCTATACATCTTTCTTACGCTTATCGGCTTGCACTGAGGTAGGACTTTCGATCCTGATTTTGCTGTTCACGTACCTGTAATGAGTTACTCTCTTTTACTCTTTTACTTGTTTCAGTCATTTGACTGTGGCTATGCTGGAGCACCGCCTGTAGTCGAACAAATCGACACCAGGACTTATTCTTTGTAAGCCTAGTACTTATTCTATCGGGCTCTTTTGCCGAACCGCTAAGTTACGGGGACGTAAACACACCAGCATCGGTTGTCAAGCGATATCGGGTGGGGGGTGGGGACAAACACAGACACAAACAGACACACATATATATATATATATATATATATATATTTACATATACATATATACGACGAGCTTCTTTCAGTTTCCGTCTACCAAATCCACTCACAAGGCTTTGGTCGGCTCGAGGCTATAGTAGGAGACACTTGCCCAAAGTGCCACGCAGTGGGACTGAACTCGGAATAATGTGGTTGGTAAGCAAGCTACTTACCACACAACCACTTCTGCGCCTGTTGTTCATTTTTATTTAGCTTTTCTACCTCCAACAGGATGAGCGCTTCAAGTTGTAATAAGTAATGCTTATTACGTCATGGGTGAAGCAATACTTCACCTATGACTTTGGTAAACAGTGTTCTTTTGTGAATTTATGGCGGTAGAAATGATGGTGGTAAATGTATGGCTCTTTGTAGTGGTGAGT
>NC_142929.1:54747694-54775194 GCF_046866305.1 Octopus bimaculoides | reverse complement strand
ACCGATGCTGGTGTGTTTACATCCCCGTAAGCTAGCGGTTTGGCAAAAAGAGACCGATAGAATAAGTACTAGACTTACAAAGAATAAGTCCTGGGGTCGATTTGCTCGACTAAAGGCGGTGCTCCAGCATGGCCGCAGTGAAATGACTGAAACAAGTAAAAAGAGTAAAAAGAGTATACGCACACACACACACACACACACACACACACACATACAAACATAATGATTCGACACGCTCCTAATGATATGACATTTTATTTATATTACGTTAATTTCAGGCCTTGTGCCTATAATAGAAAGGATTATTATTATTATTATTATTATTATTATTATTATTATTATTATTATTATTATTATTATTATTATCATTATTATTATTATTATTATTATTTATCATTTATTATTATTATTATTATTGTTCAGTAGTTTTATTTTTATAACGTGCTTTCACTTCACTACCGAGCGCAGCTCTGTGCGCCTTGGGTATGTGCTGTGGTTTGCTGTGGTGCTCTTATGTTTACTGTATTGAAAGTGTTTTGCGTAGAATGTGTGCAGTACCCAGTAGTGCTGTGTGCAGTACCCAGTAGTGCTGTGCAGTACCCAGTAGTGCTGTGCAGTACCCAGTAGTGCTTACAGTACCCAATCATTATTATTATTATTATTATAAATTATCATCACATTTATTCCATTTTAGATGGAGAGTAATGGAGTATATGGGCTGTACCCATCAAGGTTATCTTTTGTAGTTCACGGAGATTGGAGTTACCAGGCAGTTGCTCAATATACTTCTCAGCTCCCTTTTTTTATCATTCCCAACGCAACAATTACTTTGAATAGATCCTATCATAGTACTAAGCTTACACATTTTTGTTTTCACTTTGCAGATCATCATCATCGTCATCGTCATCGTCATCACCCCACCCCCACCCCACCCCACCTTCTTCTTCTTCTTCTTCTTCTTCTTCTTCTTCTTCTTCTTCTTCTTCTTCTTCTTCTTCTTCTTCTTCTTCTCCTCCTCCTTCTTCTTCTTCTTCTCCTCCTCCTCTCCATCCCTGTCCTCCTCCATTTTGTTCATCATGTTCAATCAAGTAAGAGTATATTCATTATTTTATCTATTTTATTCAACTTCAGAAAGATTGAAGCATGCGTGTGAATTTCGGTCATCCTGTATATATATATATATATATATATATATGTGTGTGTTTGTGTGTAAAATTATGATGGCCCATGCACCCATGCCTTTGGATAACGTCCAGAGAAGTGTTTGTTTATATGCATATTCGTCTGCTCATCCACATGGATTGATGAGTAGATGACAAACTGGCTATTTGAATAGGTGGATGGATGAATGGGCGGTTGGGTGAAGTCTGGCTGGTTGGTTGGTTGGCTGGTTGGTTGGTTGGTTGGTTGGTTGGTTGGTTGGTTGGTTGGTTGGACAGGTGCATGCATGGATGGGTGGATGACTGGCCTACTGATTAGACGGAAGGGTGGAAGGTTTAATGATAGCTGCTTGTGTAGATGAATACGTAGATAAATTAGATGGAGGAATAGGGGCGTATAACTGGGAAGAAGCTGGGCAGATGGATGGATAAGGGACAGGCGTATCGTGATGGGAAGACAAGCGGACCACTGTGCGGCTGCAAGGCTGGTTTGATAGACAGATATATAGATAGATAGACTGGTAGATCGAAGAGTGTGGTTCTCATCTATATTTTACCTCTGGACGCCTTTGCGTCTGTGTTTGTCACCCCCATCACCACCGCTCGACAACTGGTTTTATCCCCGTAAATTAGCGGTTCGGCAAAAAGAGAATGATAGAAGAATAAGTACTAGGCTTCCAAAATAAGTCCTGGGGTCGATTTGTTCGACGAAAATCCTTCAAGACGGTGCTCCAGTATGGTGGCATTGAAATAACTGAAACAAGTAAAAGAATAAGAGAACAGAGTGCATGTAGAACCACATGTACTTAATTGTCTCCCTTTAAAAGTGTAAAGTGTGATTAACAGGAAATTTGGTTGCTACTTGTGGCAGGTCGAGTGATCGTGCAAAATTTACGTAGATAGGTGTTTGTTTATATGCATATTCGTCTGCTCATCCACATGGATTGATGAGTAGATGAAAACTGGCTATTTGAATACGTCGATGGATGAATGGGCGGTTGGGTGAAGTCTGGCTGGTTGGTTGGTTGGTTGGGCAGGTGCATGCATGGATGGGTGGATGACCGGCTAACTGAGTAGACGGAAGGGTGGAAGGTCGAGTAATCATGCAAAATCTGGATAGGTGGACAGCCCTCCTGCTAATACAGGTACAACTATCTATCTATCTATCTATCTATCTATCTATCTATCTATCCTTCCCTCCCACTTTCCCTGAATCTACCCATCCGTTCGTCCGTCCACCCATCATCCTCCAATCCAGCCACCCGCCAAAATAGTCAGCTGAATGGCCTTGAAATCAGAGTGAACAGGAAAATGTAGGGTCCAGTTCATTCGTGACTTTCAACATTGTTATTGTTATTATTTTGATATTGTTGTTGGCGGTAATGGTGTGGTGTCTGTCATCTTGTTCTCATCATTGACGTTGTATTTCATTTTCACACACATTAGCAATAAAAACAGAAATACACACACTCACACTCACACTCACACAGACATACACCCCTCCACACACATATACACTCCTCCTCCCTGTACACATACAGAGAAAGAGAGGGAGAGCCAGGAAAACATATCGGTGTGTGCACGAGTGTGTAAAATGCAAACTAGACGCACGTGTATTTTATGAGATATATCTCAATTCGCCCATAAGTAAAATAGAAGAATTTTTACATTAAAATGAAGCGTAAATAATGTTACTGATCCCCCTCCTGTTCCCTTTCCCCTCTCTCATTCTGCTCCTCTGTATCAGAGAGAGAGACAGACAGACAGAGAACAGAGAGAGAGAGTGAGACAGAGACAGAGAGAGGGGACAGACAGAGAGAAAGGGGTGTGAAATGCAGGTGTGCGTTGACTATAAAATTGGCTACTTTATACACCTTATTCACAGTAACAAAAATTCTCATAGAGATGAACGTAGAGATTGGAGGTAGGAGTGTGTAGAGAGATTGATTTACTTATTCACTTTTCACATGTAAGAGAGAGAGAGAAAGAGAGAGAAAGAGAGAGGGAGAGAAAGAAAGAAAGAAAGGAACAGGGAGGGAATTGTGACAGAGGAGGATATTGGAGGATACAGTGCAGGTGCGTGTAATGTGTATAGGCATGTGTGAATAAAGGCTATGCATAATAGAATCAAAGTACGTATGTAAGTAATATTGCAGCTGAAGATGACTACATATCTGTACTGTCTGGAAGTAGTTTTGCATACACATACAAACATACACACTCGCACACAAAACCTACCTACCTGCTTGCCTGCTTGTCCTACCTGCCTATCAAAGAGTCTACTTACTTTATTTCTGCCCACCTGCATTACCTACCTGCTATCATCGCGCTCCCTTCCTCCCTCTATCTATCTATCTATCTATCTATCTATCTATCTATCTATCTATCTATCTATCTATCTATCTATCTACCTACCTATCTATCTATCTATCTAAGTGTTTGTGGGTATATATATAGTAGTGTCAAAGAGAGGGAGAGAGACAGAGGTCAGAAGTTAAAAGAAAACTGAGAAAAATAAATATATATATATACACACAAGTGATATATATATGATCATATATATATATATATACATACATATATATATATATATATGATGTTATATATATATATATATATATATATATATATATACATATATATATATATGATATATATGTATATATATATATATATATATATATATATATATATATATATATATATATGATAATATATATATATATGTATATATGATGTATATATATATATGATATATATGGTGGTCATTTTTTCACTATTATTTTTTTGCCAAATAATAATAAGATGACCATCTCGAAGTACAATATATATACATGTGTGTGTGTGTTTTTTGTGTGTGTGTGTGTGTGTGTGTGTATACATACAACACACATACAAACACACATATATACATTTATATATGTTCGGTATTTTCACTTGTTTTCTCCTTCAAATGTTTGAAGGAAAGATCTTTTTACAAAACACGAGGGTGTGTAAAGAAAAAAAAAAATTGGCGCGATCTTTTTTTAAACCCGTGGGTCCAAAATGAACAAGACTTCTCGGTTGAACTATCTGTCTATCTATCTCTATAACCGTGGTTTCTTTTCCTTTATTACTCTGCCTATCTAAAATGTCTATTCACACGTCACGTTTGTTGTGTATGTGTATATATGTATTTGTGTAAGTGTCGTATACGTGCGCACATAGACGTAACGAATCACATGTACATGCGCGTAAAGGAGCGGTTTAGTTGACAGCATGGGTGTAAAACAAAAAAAAAAATGTTTTTGACTACAACTACCAGGTTCGTTGGTTGGACCCACGTGTTTGAAGTGCGCGCCAAATCTTATCTTACACGCCCTCGTGTTTCGAAAAAGGATTGATGAAACAATATTGATGAATAATATATAAAGAGAATTTTATTTAAGAATAGAAAAATCAGCACGTTACCGTATATATACATACATATATATATATATATTATATATAAAAAAATATTATATAAATATAATATATATATATGTCTATATATATATATTATATATACACACACTCTCACACACATACGTACGTATGTATATTTATATATACACTCTATATATATCTACATAACATGTGAATTATAAATATAAACACACACATATATATATATACACATACATATATATATATGTGTGTGTGTGTGTGTGTGTATGTATATATATATATATATATATATATATAAACATATATATATATATATATATATATATATATATATATATATAACATATATATTATATATTATATATAATATATATATATATATATATATATATATATATATATATATATATATATATATATATATATATATATATATATATATATATATATATTAATAATAATAAAGGAGTTACGAAGCAAAAACGTATAAATTCAAATGAACATATTTATCTTCTGAAATATATATTGAAGAAGATAAATATGTTCTTTTGAATTTATACGTTTTTGCGTCGTAACTCCTTTGTTATTATTAATATAACCAAAAGGATCGATTCTTGAAGAGTCTGCATACCTTCACTATCGTTTTTTTCTTTTATTTTGGTGATGATTTTTTTTAGTTAGCTTACCAATTATTTTTGTTGGTAGTTAATTTATAATATATATATATATATATATATATATATATATATATATATATATATATATAGTTTGTGTGTGTATATATATATGTATATATACATGTGTAATATGTGAATATATATACAAAAATGTTTGGTTGTACGGACTATCCCCAACCAAGTATAACAATATAATAAAAACATTTTTTCTTTAAAGTAATCAACATTACTTTATACTTTTGTAGATACAAAATGTTGTTAGCCGTGACTTCGAAGTTTTGGCCAGCGAAGCCATCGTCGGACAATGGTATAGATAGATAGATAGATAGATAGATAGATAGATAGATAGATAGATAGATAGATAGATAGATAACTAGGAGAGAGAAAGAGGAAGTAGGGAGACTGCTCTCGACATGACACGCATGGCTATGTAATGAAAACGGGTGTATGTGAGAGAAAGAAAGAGGGAGAGAGTTAGAGAAAATGGGAGACAGAGAGATACACCGAAAGAGAAAGAGAGATGGAAGGCTTCACAGTCATATGCTCATCAATAAAAGCACGTGATTTTAGACCCACGTGTTTAAATTTCGCGCCATCTCTTATGATACACACCCTCGTTAGGGATAGGAAATTTGTTCAAGCGATATTTTAAAATGACTTTTACGGTACAGAAAAAGTGAACGCATACATACATACATACATATATATATATATATATATATATATATACATATATATATATATATATATATATATATATAGAGAGAGAGAGAGAGAGAGAGAGAGAGAGAGAGATATGTATATCTTAAGTAAATTCTTTTGTGAAACAGTGGGTTATAAATTGGCGCGAATTTCATACTTACATTATATATTACAAGGTAGGGGGTGTAACTGAAGACTTGGCGCAAATTTCGAACACGTGCTTTCGTTTCTATTTGTATATACAGATACATGTTTGAATATACATATACAGTAATTCCTCGACTGTCGCGGGTGTTACAAATATACATACAAACATGTATGTATGTATGTTGGGATAGATATATTTCATACACACACACACACATATATATATATATATATATTTGAAGAAATAAATCTATATATTATATATTATATAAATCTATATATTATATATATATATATATATAAATATAAAACAAGGGTGTGTAACTGAAGGCTTGACGTGAAATAAGCACACGTGGGTCCTTACTAAACATGCGCTTACATGTATATACACATACATACATACATGAATATACATATGATTATTTATATATATATATATATATATATACACATCACTTAAAAAATTTTATTTTGCACAAACGAGTGAATGCAGCTCTGAAGTTGGCGCGAATTTCAAACACGAATTTCAAAAATATGAACACGTGCTTTCAGATATGCACGCACACACAAACACACACACACAGACACACAGGCAGACAGACAGACACACACATGTATATGTATGTGTGTGTATATATATATATATATATATGTGTGTGTGTGTGTGTGTGTTACATATTTGTCTGGGTGTTTCTAAACATTAACCATCGTGGTCTATTTTTTATATTAAGGACTTTTTAAAATGAATTGTATAACATGTCTTAAAGAAAATATGTGCCCAATATATATATATTCATTTGAAATACAGAGACGCCTATAATAGGACATCTACTCGCTAGAAATAGCAGCAAAAATACTACATACCACAAAAGTTAGGGATAATTTCGAAAGGAAATGAAAAATAAAAACTTTTACCAATCTATATTCTGTACCATGGTTTCAAGTCAATTGAAGAAACCATGGTACAGAATATAGATTGGTAAAAGTTTTTATTTTTCATTTCCTTTCGAAATTATCCCTAACTTTTGTGGTATGTAGTATTTTTGCTGCTATTTCTAGCGAGTAGATGTCCTATTATAGGCGTCTCTGCATTTCAAATGAATAATACATAGTCTATTGACTGTTTTTTTACTCTCGCTAGACCACTGGTGGTAAATAAAATTTCTAAAATTTTCTTTACTACCCTATAATTTATTAATATATATATATATATATATATATATATATATATATATATATATGTGTACACATTGCTCTGTATGTCTGTGTGTCCATAAATACATGATATATATATATATATATTTGTTACATATTAATTTACCAATCCACTAGTCTAATATACTATACTCTCTTTTACTCTCTTTTACTTGTTTCAGTCATTTGACTGCGGCTATGCTGGAGCACCGCCTTTTATAGTCGAGCGAATCGACCCCAGAGCTTATTCTTTGTAAGCTTAGTACTTATTCTATCGGCGTCTTTTGCCGAACCGCTAAGTTACGGGGACGCAAACACACCAGCATCGGTTGTCAAGCGATGCTGGGTGGACAAACAGACACACAAACATACACACACACACATATATATATATATATATATATATATACATATACATATACGACGGTCTTCTTCCAGTTTCCGTCTACCAAATCCGCTCACAAAGCTTTGGTCGGCCCAAGGCTATAGTAGAAGACACTTGCCCAAGGTGCCACGCAGTGGAACTGAACCCAGGACCATGTGGTTGGTAAGCAAGCTACGTACCACACAGCCACTCCGAACAATTTTGGATGATATCAATTTTATCTATTGATCTCACTATGTACCATGTATTGGTGTATATTAATCGTTCTCTGTATTTACCTCATCTTGTTATCTTTTTATTTACGTATCAATGTACCTCGCCTTCTACTCCACCATGTTCCTGTTTATTGTTTAAATTCGCCATGGTAACAGTCATGATTTCTGCTGGTCGTGATGCTCTCATCTTTTCCTCCCGACATAAAGATAATTTGTTGTGCCCCTCCCTCACTTTTTTTAGTGAGCAGAATATAATTTGAAGGTGGCCGGTAATAAAGTCACAAGAAAAAGTCGCGGTAACTTTTTAGATTAACACCCGCACGATCTTCACTAGGGTGTTAGGGTTAAGGTTTTAGGGTCAGGGTTAGGGTTTTAGGGTTAGAGTTAGGGTTAGTGTTTAGGGTTACGGTTACGGTTAGGGGCGGAATTCCCTTACCCAAACCCTAAAACCCTAACCCTAACCGTAACCGTAACCCTAAACCCTAACCCTAACCCTAAATCTAGCCCTAAAACCCTAACCCTGACCCTAAAACCTTAACCCTAACACCCTAGTGAAGTTCGTGCAGGTGTTAATCTGAAAAATTACCAAAGTCGCAATTAATCTATGGGATCCGGAGAAAACCCCTCGGAAACCCCTGTAATTTTTTTCCTGTGACTTATTTTCCATGACTTTTTTCCTGTGACTTTTTTTTTTTTTAACCTGGATTCAATTTGAAGACGTTCTAGCTGCTATTTCTAATATGTTAGAAGAATACTAAGAGGTTCTCTAACTGGTTTTCAGTTAGCAGAGTATAGTTCGAAGAAGGTATAGCCTCTATTTATGGCATGAGTAACGAACTCTAGTTACTTTTCAGTTAACAAAGTACCAATTGAAGTCAGCCAGGCTGCTATTTCTAGCATCTAAAACGATCACTAAGGGTTTCTCTTGTAGCTTTCAAGTAACAGAGTGTAATTTGAAGGGGGGTATGGTTGCTATTTCTAGGATCTCAAACGGTCACTAAGTTTCTTTAGTTGGTCTTCAGTTAATAAAGAGTGATTTGAAGGTCTGACTACTATTTCTAATATGTTAAACGACCACAAAGTGATTCTCCAGTTGGTATTCAATTAGCAGAGTGTAATTTGAAAAAGGTATGGTTGCTATTTCTAGCATGTAAAAGAACCATGAAGGTTCTCTTGTTAGTTTCCCGTTAGCAGAGTCTAACTTGAAGACCGTCTCTCTGCTATTTCTAGCGCGGAAAACGACCACTAACAGGTCATGTTGTTGGTTCGTCCATTTATCAGTTGACATTGATTTTGATGACTCATGTATATCTACAACTGGTTTAGAGAGCTTCTAGAGATAAGTTTCAATAAACTAGGAGATAAATGAGATTACAATTAGTGAAACTTGAATTTCACTCTGCTGCTACTTAACTTGAAGGAGATTTAACTGTTATTTCTAGCATGTAAAACGATTACTAAGACATTCTCTGGCTAGTTTTCAGTTAGCAGTGTGTAGTTTGAAGGGCTGCTATATCTAGCATCTAAAACAACCACAGATGAGTTCTCTTGAGGAAGGTCTGACTTTTAATACTAGTATATAAAACGATTACCAAGGTTCTCTAATTGGTTTTTATTTAGGAGGGTGTAATTCGAAGGAGGTCTGGCTGTTATTTCTAGCATGTGGAGACCTCCGGCGTTCTTGGCACCCGCCCGGACCATATCCCTGCTCACCGCTACTAGGGTGGAAGTGGCTCTTCGCAAGTGTGAGCCCCGTGAATTACAGTGACTGTTTCAGTGCATCTATCTCGCCATCCTCCGAGGCAACGCCTTGGGAAATGATCTTATTAAAGATATATCACACACAATTGCTAGTCCAGTTTATATTTAGCAGTGTGGAATTTTAGGTGTGTCTATTTATAGCAGCAGAGTGTAATTTGACGGGGGTCTGGCTGTCATTTCTAGCTTATAAAACGACCACTAAGAGGTTCTCTGGCTGGTTTCTAGTAAACTAATTTGAAAGAGGTATGACTGTTATTTCTAGCGTGTAAAACGACCACTAAGAGGGTGGTGGTGGTGGGTGTCTTCAGTTAGCAGAGAGTAATGTGAAAGAGTTTTAGCTGCTATAAACGGCCAGTAAGACATTCTCTTAGAAGAGGTCTAACTACTATTTCTAGCACATAAGATGATCACTAAATGGTCCTCTGGTTCTTTTCATTTAACAGTATAGTTTGAAGAAGGTCTAGCTATTATTTCTAGCATGCGAAATGACCATGAAGAGATTCTGTAGTTGGTTTTCAGTTAGTAGAGTATATAATTCGATGAAGATCTGGCTGCTATTTCTTTTAGCAGCAGAGTGAATTTTGAGGGAGGTCTGACTGCTATTTCTAGCATGGGAAATGACCACGTGTCTATGAAGTAGACTTTATGATAACTATATTTATCTTTCATCTTTTACTTGTTTCAGTCATTAGACTGCGGCCAAGCTGGGGAACCACCTTGAGGAATTTTTAGTGGAACTAATCGACCTCAGGGATATTTTTTGTAAAGCTTGGTGCTTATTTTGTCAGTGCCTTTTGCCGAACCGCTAAGTTAAGGGGGACATAAACACCGGTGGGGTGGGGGCAGACAAAGACACACACACACACACACACATACACACATATTTACGACGAGCTTCTTTCAGTTTCCATCTACCAAATCGACTCACAAGGCTTAGGTCAGCCCCAGGAGTATAGTTGAAGACATTTGTTCAAAGTGACAGACACGCAGTGAGACTGAACGCGGGACCACGTGGCTTGGAAGCAAACTTCTTACCAAATGAGCTACATCTATTCTATTCGAGAATTTCTGTCGATAATTTTCAATAAACTAGAAATTAACCGAGATTACAATCAGTGCAATATATATATGTATTTTATTACATATTAATTGTGTGAATGCGCGTGGCATTCGACTCACGATTGTGAGTTCAATTGCCGGCGACGCGTTGTGTCCATGAACAAGACACTTTATTTCACGTTGCTCCACTCAGCTGGCAAAAATGAGTGTACCCGTATTTCAAAGGGCCAGTGTTGTCACGCTGAATCTCGCTGAGACCTATGTTAGGGGTTCACGTGTCTGTGGATTGCCCAGCTACTTGCACGTTAATTTCACGAACAAGCTGGGACCCTCGTCGTCGTAAACCGACGGAGTGCTCCTACTTATTAATTGTATTATCTTAAATGAGTAATATGTAATAAAAAAAACATGTGTGACTAATCAGTTACGTAATAAAAACATCATATGGGTTTTCTGCCTTTTTTTTTTTCGGTTTTCCCCATTTTATTTTTATTCCAAAAAAAGCAGCGTGGTTAAAAACACGCATGAGAATTTTTGCCGCCACTTGTAAATTCGCGCCAAACCACCTCTCCTTTATCTATCAACGCCCACTTTTATTCAAAATCAGTGTAATAACTCATACACTCCCATATGTTTGTCTTCATCAAGTCATGTCCGCCTTTCGCATCATTTGTATGATCATGTACGAAAGGAATGTTAACCAACGCAAATCTACACTTACTGACAGGCTGCACTGGAATTCGTACAGACTTACAAACAATTACATCACACACAAATAAATGCTTTCTATATTTAGAATATATATATATATATATATATATATATATATATATATATATATATATATATATATATATATATATATATATATATATATATATATATATATTCTAAATTTTATATATCTTCATATACGTACTCATACCCAAATTTTAAGTAGGAGTGGCTGTGTGGTAAGTAGCTTGCTTACCAACCACATGGTTCCGGGTTCAGTCCCACTACGTGGCACCTTGGGCAAGTGTCTTCTACTATAGCCTCGGGCCGACCAAAGCCTTGTGAGTGGATTTGGTAGACGGAAACTGAAAGAAGTCCGTCGTATATATGTGTATATATGTATGTGTGTGTATATGTTTGCGTGTCTGTGTTTGTCCCCCCAACATCGCTTGACAACCGATTCTGGTGTGTTTACGTCCCCGTAACTTAGCGGTTCGACAAAAGAGACGATAGAATAAGTACTAGGCTTACAAAGAATAAGTCCTGGGGTCGATTTGCTCGACTAAAGGTGGTGCTCCAGCATGGCCACAGTCAAATGACTGAAACAAGTAAAAGAGTAAAAGAGTATATCTATTATGTATTATGTAATAAGTATACATATTCTTCTATTCTTTTATATGTATCAGTCATTTGACTGCGGCCATGCTGGAGCACCTCCTTTAGTCGAACAAATCGACCCCAGGACTTATTCTTTGTATTTTATCCTAGTATTTATTCTATCGGTTCCTTTTGCCGAACAGGCTAATTTACGGGGACGTGAACACACCAACATCGGTTGCCAAGCACAAACACAGACACACGAACACACACACACAAACACACACACAAATGTATATATATACATACATATATATATATATATATATATATATATATATATATATATATATATACGACGAGCTACATTCAGTTTCTACCAAATCCACTCACAAGGCTTTGGTTGGACCGAGGCTATAGTAGATACGCTTGCCCAAGGTGCCGCGCAGTGGGACTGAACCCGGGACCATATGGTTGGTAAGCAAGGTACTTACCACACAGCCACTCCTATAGATATATATATATATATATATATATATATATATATATATATATATATATATATATATATATATATATATATATATATATATATATATATATATATATATATATATATATATATATATATATATATATATATATATATATATATATATATATATATATATATATATATATATATATATATATATATATATATATATATATATATATATATATATATATATATATATATATATATATAGGGGTTAGCTGATGAAGTAGAATGTTCTCTATGTGGCTTGTGTGTTTTCTCGTCTACGTTTTGTTTGCAATGTCCTGTACCCAGATATGCACCTATACATACAGGTGGATGTCGGTACGCACATACCTGTACGTATATATGCATATACTCATTTACTATTTGTTTATATATATATATATATATATATATATATATATATATATATATATATAGGTGCCGCGCAGTGGGACTGAACCCGGGACCATGTGGTTGGTAAGCAAGGTACTTGCCACACAGCCACTCTTATATATATATATATATATATATATATATATATATATATATATATATATATATATATATATATATATATATATATATATATATATATATATATATATATATATATATATATATATATATATATATATATATATATATATATATATATATATATATATATATCTGCCTATGTATGTATGTATGTATCTATCTATCTATCTATCTTATCATTTTCTGCTTAGAAGCACAACGCTTGAAATTTTGAAGTAGAACGTGTATATATATATATATATATATATATATATATATATATATATATATATATGTATGTGTGTGTGTGTATTTGTGTCAGTGTTTGTACCACCACCATCGCTTGACAACTGATGTTGGTGTGATTAGGTCCCCGTAACTTTGGTCGGCCTGAAGCTATAGTAAAAGACACTTGCCCAAGGTGCCACGCAGTGCACACAGCCACTCCTGCACTTACATATAATATATATGTATAATTTTAATTAAAAGCATGGACGATTTAGCGTCTATTTTCAGCATATAGGCTAGAACTTTTCTATGCCCATAATTATAATTATAAATATGATTTCACCTTAATAGGTCTACGTTTGTATGCTGGCCATTGATATATTTTAGAAAAATTTTATCCTTGACTATTATATATATATGTATATATATTCATATACATATGTGTGTGTGTGTGTGTTTATGTGTGTGTGTGTATATATATACATATATATATATATAATATATACACATATATAAACATATATTTGTATATATTTATATATATGTGTGTATATTCTTTATTCTTTTATTTTTTTATACTTATTTCAGTCATTTGAATGTGGCCATGCTGGAGCACCGCTTTTAGTCGAGCAAATCGACCCCAGGACATATTCTTTGTAAGCCTAGTACTTATTCTATCGGTGCATTTTCCCGAACCGCTGATTTACGGGGACGTAGACGATGTACTTTCAGTTTCCGTCTACCAAATCCACTCACAAGGCTTTGGTCGGCCCGAGGCTATAGTAGAAGACACTTTCCCAAGGTACCACGCAGTGTGACTGAATCCGGAACATGTGGTTGGTAAGTGTGTGTGTGTGTGTGTGTGTGTGTGTGTGTGTGTGTGTGTGTGTGTGTGTGTGTGTGTGTGTGTGTGTGTCTATGTGTGTGTGTATATGTAAAGGTTACCTTCAGTTCATCTTTGGTGTTGCAAGGAGTTTTGTTGGACTCTCTTACTCAGCTGCGCCCTACACATAATAATCAAGGGGGTTGAAATCTGGGGAGTTAGATGGCCAGATGTTAGGGATGATGTGGTCTAACAGCCATGTTTGGGTTCTCTTGCTTGTGTGGCATGGGGCAGAGTCCTGTTGCTTCTCTTTATCACTCTCGGTGCATGTCCGCAAATTGCACTGCCCTCAGATTGGGTTCAGATTGCTACCCAAACACTCAGAAATGTTCGTATTGGAACTTTCGGCGCGAATGCCAAGCAGTACAGCATGTCGTTTCCAAATTTCTGGCAGAGTGAATTGCGTCATGGTGCTGTTTTTCACAGGGACTGTGCTTTACTGACCCTACTATACTGTATAGTCGACGAAATCAAAAACAAACAATGCGCATGTGCGAAATTAATAATATAAAATGGATACAATTTACCCATCGCACTCTGTGTGTGTGTGTGTGTGTGTGTGTGTGTGCATATATATATATATATATATATATGACATTTTCATGCAAAACGTGAATACATGCCTTGCATTCATATATCTTTATATTTTGATCGTTTCAGTGATTAGGCTGCGTCCAAGGTGGGGTTTACCGCATTGAAGAAGTTTTAGTCGAATGAATCGGCCCAATTATTTTTTAAAGCCTGGTACTTTTTCTATCGAAAACCTTTGCGGGACCACTAAATTACGGGGACGTAAACAGACAAACACCGGTTTCAAAGCAGTGGTGGGGGACAAACACAGACACAACGACACGAACACACACACACACACACACACACACATGCCCACACACGCTCGCATGCACACACATACACGCGCACACACACACACACACACTCACATACATTCACACACATATATATGATGGGCTTCTTTAAGTTTCTGTCCACGAAATCCACTCACAAGTCTTTTGTCATCCTGAAGCTTTATTACTACCTGCTTTCATAGCAAGTTGATGTAGGTAGTTTATCTCGTCCCTCTCCGACTTTTTAGTTCATGCAATTGAAAAATCCGCATTATTTATGGATGACCCAATATATATACGTTTTGTTTTGTTTTTATGTTAGAGCACTGATATTATGTATGTGACTTGAATTGATAATATCTCTCTAACACTTGTTCACTACGTCACTTACACCTTCCGTCCCCAACTCTCTCTCTCAAATACACACATTGTCTTTGGTACATATTAAATATCATCGTGTTTAAATTAACCCTTCAAATTGTCTGTCTATTCACAGTAAAAGATGAAAATAAGTTCTGCCTCGAGTCCTGAGACTCGTAAGGCCCAGTATATTTACTCAGTTTCCATAACATGTAAGTGAGTGAAATCACTACATTGCCCATGAACGGTCTATCGTAGTCTTACTTAATTTCTGTGACGTGAAATTAAGTGTTCTGTGCTCAAATACACAAAGCATAGCCCGGTCTGAGAATCGAAACCAGACTCTTGCAATCGTTTGTGCAGCATCCTAACCACTAGGCCGCGTGCCTTCATAGTAAGAGATGTACAATCCTTTCTATTAGGTAAATAATCTTTTCTATTATAGGCACAAGGTCTGAAATTTGGGGGAAGAAGGCTAGTCGATTACGTTCACCCCAGTACTTGATTAGTACTTATTTTTATCGACCCCGAAAGAAGGAAAGCCAAAGTCGACCTGGGCGGAATTTGAACTCAGGACGTAAAGACGGACGAAATGCAGCTAAGCATTATTTTTCTCGGCATGGTAACGATTCTGACAGCTCACCACCTTGTAATTTTGCTTCATTGATAAGGCTGGGCAACAAAAAATTTTTTTTGTCTAGTGCCTGGAATATTTCAACAAATTCTTAAGTGATTTTGACAGCTAAATTCAAAACTACCTTTATTTTTTCCCTATCAGGTCTAGCTTTCTGACTAAACCTGATAGAGTAAGTCTTTTATTCGTACAAGAGGCATATAATATGAATCAATAAAGAGAGCGTAACACAAAACAAAACAAAGTACAAATAAAAATTCAAAATTGAAAATGCACATCGGCAAAGATTTTTGGCAGAAAATTCATGGAATAAATTTACACCTCGTTGTGTACCATGAATGTTGAGCAACAAAAGTATCTCGTTTTAAATACCAGCAATAGTCTACCATTATCACAGCGTTCCAACGTCCTTGGTACCGAGTTTCCATCTCCTTGATGTTCTGATAGAATCCTTCGCCTTGTTCATCGCTAACATCGCCAAGATTTTCAGGAAAACCATCAAGATGACTAAAAAGATAATGCATTTTGTCGCTCTTATTCGCGCCAATATCACGAAAAGTTGATATCAGGATGGTAACAAAATCTTTATAGTTTTCACTTATGTGTTTCCCAAGGAAATTTTGCACTACTTCTGCAAAGGCTAGCCAAGTTGATGCTTCATTTTTGCTCATCGTTTTCACGAAATTTGTGTTCTTCAAGAGCTTTCGGATCTGTGGCCCATCAAAAATCCCTGCTGTAAGTTTTTCAGTCGTCAAGTCTGGAAATACACTGCAGATATACTTGAAGCACTCCCCATTTTTATCAAGAGCTTTGACGAATTACTCGATCAATCTGAGTTTGATGTGAAAAAGGGGTGGGAGTGGGGGTAAATGATCTTATCTCTAAAGGTTCTTCTAATATATTGGCTGCTCTACATCATGGCGCCATATTTGTTCGAGGCATATTTGTTGAAGTATGGGTATCTAGTATAACCAGATTGCTGTCCCATGAGAAAATCCACCGCCTTTAAGTCCACGCAGATGTCCCATTTATGATCCTGATACAGTACCTTCTCTAAAACTTGATTTTTTCATATTTTTCCTTCAGAGTTGTTGAGTGGCCGAGTGGGACAGAGCCATACACATTTCCGCTGTGCAGCAATACACATTTTAAATTACGCTTAGAGCTGTCTATGAAAAGACGCCATTCCTCTGGTTTGTATTCCTCAATGTCAAGTTTATTAAGAAACCCACTGACATCTCTGCAGTAAACCAGCTCTTCCTCTTTTGTGAAGAAAGAAAGGAACTCTTCATGCCGACTCCGATAAAAGGTTATACGGACATCATTCTCAAGGAGATTCTTCTCTTTCAGTCGAGAGGTAAAAAATTCTGCAGAATTTTCTGGGAGGTTCAAATCACGAACTAGATCATTCACCTCTCCCTGGGAGATTAGCTGAGGTAAAGTCTCAATTGAAAGTCTTGATTTCTAGTGTCTTCTTCAGGTGATGAATCTTCTTTGGTTGAGGGTAAATTTATCTGAGGTAAGACATTGAAAATAGGAACCGAAAGCTTTTCACTGTATATTTGTCGAATTTTCCGGTTAATACTCTTAAAATTTAGGTTACAAAAATAGCAGTCGTCCACGTGATTATAGGACTCCCGCCATGCCATTGGTATAGTAGACATCATACTTTTCCTTGTCCCTTTAGCCTATTGTCGCAAATGTTCTGTGCATTGTTTGCAGACAATATGCGGTGCCCAATATTTATCTTGATCTCCCAGCTTGACCCCAAAATATACCTTATACGCTCTTTCAACAAATTCAGTAATGTGTATTCTCTACAAATACAACAAAACACATTTGGAGAATTAACGCAACACTTTCTTGAAGACATTACGCTCACTTTCTAAAGTATGGAAAAATAAAAATAAAAAAAACTTAAAATAAGGTAACGAACACTGCGTACTGGACGTACACACATACATAGCATACATAGTAACTATAGGAATGTTTAATAACTCAAAAACTAGATCTGATAGGTAGAAAAAGAAGGTTATATTTGAATTCGGGAGACCGATTTTGTATAGGAAAGATATCTATTCCCTAAACACCAAAGATTTGTAGATCAGTGTAATATATCACAGATGCAATGGTATTCTCGATCAAACTTTATAATAATGAAAGCCGTTCTAGTCGCAAACAATTTTCCCCAGACACAGATCGCAATGCACCGAGAATAACATCCGTCATATTTGTTGATCTTTTTACATGTGAGACGAACATACTCTTCGTCCTAGTGAAGGCACGGCTGTGTAAATAAGCTCGCTTTGCGACAACGTGGTTTCGTGTTCAGCCCCACTGTGCGGTACCTTGGAGAAGTGTCTTCTGCCATAGCCCCGGCTGACCAAGCCATGCGAGTGAATTTGGTTTACGGAAACTGTGTGGAATAGCCGTCGTATATTTGTGTGTGTGTTTTGTGCTGTGGGTATTTGTCCTCAACCTCGCTTCACAATCAGTGTTTATATGTTTACATACCCATAATTTTGCAGTTCACCAAAAGAGAGTAATAAGCATTAGTACCAAACTTAAGTAACAATAAAGAAACAAGCAAGAAACCATTCGATGCAGTGTACCACCATAGTCGCAATTCAATGACTAAAATAAGTAAATGACGAACATAAAAGATTGACAACTTTGACGTTACGATTATGACCTTGACTGTGCTTGGATTCTACAGGGTGATTCAAAAGTCACCATATATAAGAAATTTTTTTAAATTTTTATAAGAAACAGTTAAATAAAAAAAAAACTGTTTCTTATAAAAAAAAAAAAGTTGTTCTTATGTATGGCGACTTTTGAATTACCCTGTATAGTCGTCGATAATGTCGTTGATATATTATTGATAGCGAACTGTTAGAATTGTTAGCATGCTCGGTAAAATACTTAGCGGTATTTCGTCCGTTTTTACGTTCTGAGTTCAAATTCCGACTAGGTCAAGTTTGTCTTTCATCTTTTTGGAGTCGATAAAATAAGTACCAGTTGAACATTAGGTTCGATGTAATCGGCTTACCCCACCTTCACGAAATTTCTGGTCTTGTGCCAAAATTTGATATTCTTGTTGTTGATGACATAGTTGTTATTGTTGATGCTTATGTCACTGGCCGTCCAGTTTTTTTGTTTCTTTTATCTTGTCTGTTTTTTTTTCTATACGCCACATTATAATAATAAACAACTAGTTGCTTTTATCTAGCCTAAATTTCGGCTCTGATAATGCAGACTTGCCTACTTAGACGTTTTCGTCGAGACCAGCTTAATTTCTTCTGACATAATTTCTGGAGGGCTATGTTATCAAATGTGTGTGTCATTATTATATCTTAAAAGACAGTAATAGTGTGACACGAGAGATTTGGTTGTAATTTCTTGTGAGTCGAAATATTACATAGAGACTCGCTAAATGTTTGTTCAACAATGTACAAGTAAATTGTAGTTTTTCTCTCTCTGTCCATTTTACTTTCACTACATACATATACATATATACATGTATGTGCACACATTATATATATATATGTATATCAATATCTGGCAGATGTTACAGAATGACTCAGAGGTCGAGAATTTCGTGTGTTAGCACTTATTTTATAATATATATATATATATGTATATATATATATATATATATATATATATATATATATATATATATATATATATATATATATATATATATATATATATATATATATATATATAAGGCTCCATATTTCCACGTACGTAAAATTTTTCCATGTTTCCACTTCGATTTAGATCGTGACACTTAGATGTGAACTATTTCCTTTTGACCGCATTAGTTGTTAACTTTTTGAAAAATATAAAAAAACAGAGAAGCTACGTAGAATCCAGATGAGTTTTTACATCCATGTGGTAAAAAACAAAGAACATAATAGTGGTGGAGTATGAGAGATGATTTTCTGAGTTGTGCATACTTTTTAAGGTATCGATATTTCTCCAATATCTCTGATTTTGTGTTGAAATAAAGGTTTTCATTATATTGGGGTCTTTTGCTCACTATCTCTTTCTTTGCTATACATGTATCACAACTTACACTTCCATTTTCTACTTTCGATTGTTTTCTTTTTAATGCAGTCTGAAGCCTTTTCTTTTAATTGCTTGATGTGTTTTTTTTTTCTATATGCATAAGAATGCATAAACATTTTTCTATATTCATAAGAATTACATGAATACAAAATGTTTGCTAAAATTTCCCTTCCCGTCATAGTTATGTAGTGTTTATGTGCTGCTTCGGGGTTGGAAATTACTTCTGTCCCATTAATTTAAAACCCTGTAGGACTTATCAAGTAGAGTGTACCTTGTAAAGTGCATACAAAGAACGGGATAGAATCTTATTGTTCAGTTAGATTCCAAGTATGTTCACCAACGACACATAGCAGCAGTGTCTTGAGAAACAAATCATATACTTCAAAGCATGTATTCTAGACCCTTATCAAGTAGATCTATGATTTCTGGCCGTGTCCATCTGGTCTTTCTTTAAAAAACAATGCAATCAAATATATATTATCTAATGTGCACTTCGTTTCTTTTTTTTTGAAGACATGATTTAAATGAAATTTGCCTGTTGTGTCTTGTAAGTCGAGTGATTTCAAAAGCCATACAAGCTGATTCACTATCGTCATCATCAGTAGTATTACCGTTTTAACAACCACTTGTTCATCATGCTTACCATGGTTAAACAGTATTAAGACAATTTCTACAAATGAAAGCCCTTCTTGTTGCCAACCCTTACCTGTTTGCCGGTAGGGTAATATTTCCTTATGACCAGACATGTTTTCATTGAAGATTGGACACGAATGATACCGCCTGCCTTTACAACTATCACACGATGTTAGTAAGAAAAGGTACAAACACACATACACACGTGCATATTTATGTCAGACATAAATACACACGTGTATATATATATATATATATATATATATATATATGGGAGAATTCACGAAAAAACAACAGACGAAGACAGGTGGTGTAAACAACAAATGGATGTATTAGTATAACGCTCGGGAATAGAGAAAGTCTTTCTTCTTATTTAACGTTTCGAGCCTACGCTCTTCAACAGAATGGAACACAGAAAGAAATAAGGAGAGAAACAAGGAGAGAAAAAAATATGTGTAGTGGTCAGCGATCTATCATGGCGAATGCCGGACAGAAGAGTCACACAGGAGTAGTGGTCAGCGATATGATGGGATTCTTTCAGTGTGCTTGTACCAAATCTATTCACACAAGGCCCGAGGCCGTTGCAGAAGACACTAGTCCAAGGTGCCACGCAGTGGGACTGAACTCAAAATCATGTAGCTGAGCAGCAAAATTTTTTCTTACCTCACAACCATACCTGTACCTATTACAAAAAGTGATATCTAATTACATTATATATCACTAATGAGAAAGGCATGAACATCTCTGTATAAAAAGAAAATCTAATATTTCGTAGCAATGACAACTTAAACAAGGTCCTTATCGGCTTTCAAACAGTGAATTAGCATTTTTGAATTTACTATAATCATATTATTCTTGTTTGTGTCGCTGAAAAACATCAAACGAGTGAGACGTTTATATAAGAAGTCAGCTGTTCGTTTCTGCTTTTCTCCCCTCGTTTCCATGGTGAATTTACATGGTGATTGCAACCTATATCGCTATCAGCTTAGATAAGAAAAGAAAATATTTATTTTCTAAGATTGCAAACAGAATAAAAATCACATATCAACCCTGACTGTGACCCTCTTCCCAAACTTCGACTGAGGAAACATATCACTCTGTCTCTTCTCCAAAATAGCCAACATCTCACTCTCTTTCTTTCTCTGTTTCTCTTCCCCCCTCTCTCTCTCTCTCTCTCTCTCTCTCTCTCTCTCTCTCTCTCTCATTTTCTTCTCTCTTTCTCTCTTACTTTATTTCTTTCTTTGTTCACTCCCCTTCTCTCTTTATTTATTTTTTTTTCGCTTTGTCCCAAGTTCTCTCTTTAAAACCACCGACCTGAATATCAACCATATCAAGCTGAAACATCAATTCTGAATTACCAATCTGATAACTCCTGAAAGGGCTCACAGATGCCACTAGAAAAAAATCGTGACTCAAATAAACCAATAATAAATGTAATATAACAAAAATAATTTTGCAAAGAAGTAAAAAAAAAATTAAATAAACCACTTTCCCAATATTTAACTACAATGGCTGAATATTAAAATGATGACACATTGTCCCATATAATAATAATAATAATAAAATCGTAAAACAAAGACTAAACGACCGACATAAAAGTAAGACTGCCAGCAAAATCCCGGTGTTATTTTATTTGCCTTATAGCTCTTGTGGAGGCGCAATGGCCCAGTGGTTAGGGCAGCGGACTCGCGGTCATGGGATCGCGGTTTCGATTCCCAGACCGGACGTTGTGAGTGTTTATTGAGCGAAAACACTTAAAGCTCCACGAGGCTCCGGCAGAGGATGGTGGCGAACCCTGCTGTACTCTTTCACCACAACTTCCTTTCAGTCTTACTTCTTATTTTTGTTGTGCCTGTAATTCAAAGGGTCAGCCTTGTCACACTGTGTCACGCTGAATATCCCCGAGAACTACGTTAAGGGTACACGTGTCTGTGGAGTGCTCAGCCACTTGCACGTTAATTTCACGAGCAGGCTGTTCCGTTGATCGGATCAACTGGAACCCTCGACGTCGTAAACGACGGAGTGCCAACAACTATGTTTTTGGCAAAATCCACGCCTTGTACCAGTTTGTCTGACCCATGATGCTGATACTTTTGGCAAATTTCAATTCGTGTTTAATCATTGGGCTGTAGACATAATCTGCTAGAATTCAAGGTTGGAAAAGAAGACTCTTGTATATACTCGAAGATTCCAGAGATAAGATCGTAAGAAAAATCTAAAGCAAGTTGAGAAGTAGCAGAAAATGGAAGCTTCAGGAGGTAGTGAATGCAGCAAAATGAGCTTCAAGCTCAATGAAACATATTTAGACCAATAGGCAGGGTCTAGGCTCAGTAGAGTGGAGGTGGGGTAAAAAAAAAAAGCAAAAGAGAAGTAAAAGAAGGGCGTGGTAAACCAGGCAGTGAAGGGAGGAGAGGATGCCAAAAGAATCCAGAAAGCAGTCCAACATGGCCAAAAGAGATAATGGACTACGTTGGAGAGTGCAATCCAGAGAAGTCTCTGCTAGAATGACATATGGCTCATAACTGCTCTTAGTGTTAGCTTCTTCTGCAGATCTATATATGACCTCCTGGTGAAATTGGGGAAACCAAATAACTGTAAAAGCAAACATTGTGATATGTTCTGAGCTCTTGCAAAGTGGCGCTAACCAAAGGGAGGAACACATGAAAGCCCAATCAAGTGTTTGAGGGAAGACGATGCCATCAGAGGCCAAATTAGTGCTCTACACAGCGGTGGGTGGGGTTAAACATTACTCAACTATACCAATTGAATAATGGAAGTCGGGTCTGCATGATGGAGTGGATGACTGGGAGTGCACAGCAGACTTACCGGAATGTAAAAATCACCCAGATATCAAGAAGAATCTTTTCTACTCTAGGCACAAGGCCCGAAATTTTGGGGGAGGGGGCCAGTCGATTAAATCGACCCCAATACGTAACTGGTACTTAATTTATCGACCCCAAAACGATGAAAGGCAATGTCGACTGAGACTGGATATTGTATTCTACTCATTTTCCTCAAACAAGTAATTCTGATTAAACTCACTGCACCATATGAAAGAAGAAAGGAGGACACTCACATCTACAAGAAAAAACATGGTAGTTTAGCCATCAGATTAACAGAATCTCGCATCTAAACCAAAGTGTTCGCTATTAAAGTGGGAGCGAGAGGTTTTGTGGACAAATCTGCCTGTCATCTCATGAAAGAGCTCTCAATTTCTGTGAGAAAGTAAACCAAATCGCGTAAAACAATGACGGAAGCTGCTGAGAAAGGTTTCAACTGGATCTGGTCAAGAAGGAAATTAAGGGAATTTTCATAAGGCATATTTTAGCGTACAGTCAACTTGCATCTCAGAGTGAACTGGTTAAAACACCATAGGTACCTTGACTCTGAAGAATCTTAACCACTCAGGAGGGTGGAAATGTAGACAATGGCACAGAATGTGGTAATAGGGGGGGTGTTCAGGAGTCATGATAATCTATATGCGGACTCTCTTAACGTTAAAAGAGTTAAACAACAGTATCAATATCTTAAGTCTTGATGGAAAACGTACCCAATCTCTGTCTTTAAATGAACTCAGGTATTTGTAGATTTCTTTCTACTATAGGTACAAGACCTGAAATTTTGGGAAGTAGAGGGGGAAGATGCTAATCGATTACATGGGCTCAAATACCGAACTGCTACTTATTTTATCGACTTCAAAGGCAAAGTCGACCTCAGCAGTATTTGAACCCAGAATATAAAAACTTGAAAAAGTGACTTTAAACATATAGCGCAACATGCTAACGATTCTGCCAACTCACCGCCTTAATTATACAAGTAAATACAGAGGAAGGAAGAATAGGTTTTCCTCATAGATCTTTGTATGGCTCAGCTGAGTAATGACGATGTCTTACATAGGTGTAAGCATTTGACCCGGCTTGTTAACGATTTTGCTAGCTCGCCGTCTTCCCAACCTGCTGTAATAATGGTTTCAGATTTTGACACAAGGCCAGCAATTTCGGGGAGTGTGTAAATCGATTACATCGACCCCAATGCTCAACTGATACTTATTTATTTTATCGATCCCGAAGGATAAGAAGCAAAAAGTTGATCTCGGCGACATTTGAACTCAGAACGTAAAGACGGACGAAAAGCTCATTATGCATTTTGTTTTGCTTGCTAACGATTATGCCTGCTCGTTGCTTTACCAGACCGATGTAGTAATAAAAGAAACATAAAGACGGGTGAAATACCGATAACGATTCTGCTAGCTCCTCGACTTACCAACCCGCTGTACCAATCCTTTCTACTGTAGGCACACAAGGCCTGAAATTTGGGGGAAGTAGTAAGTCGATTATATCAACTCCAGCGCTCAACTGGTACTTATTTTATCGATACCGTCTGGACGAAAGGCAATGTCGACCTCGGTTGAATTTGAACTCAGAACGTAAAGACGGGCGAAATACCGCTAAGCATTTTGCCCGGTGTCTTAACTATTCTGCCAGCTCGCCGGCTTACCCACTCGCTGTACATATAACGGAAAGAAACAGTGGATAATGTAGTCGTAGATGCCTCTACAGAAATACTAGAGATGTAATCGACTTAACCCCGTCCCCTGAAATTGCTGGCGTTGTATAAAAACTTAAAACCATTGATACGGAGGTTCATGTAATCGACTAACCCAATCCCTATATTTCAGGCTTCATTCCTTTATATGAGAAATAATCTTGTCCTAAGTCAGCTTTGATCGAGCTGATCTATGATCAACGTAACCCCGGCCATGAACATCTCTTCTGCTAGGTTTTATTTTTTTATAGTTTATTTGTTTCAATCATTAGACTACGACCATGCTGAGGTACTGCCTTGAGAAATATTTTTGCCGAATGAATCCACATCAGTACTTATTGTCGTGTGTTAAGCCTGGCACTTATTCTATCCGTTTCCTTTGCCGAACCGCTAAGTTACGGAAACGTAGACACATCAGCACAGGTTCTCAAGCGGTGGTGGTGGACAAATACTGACATAAACACACACACACACACACATGACAGGCTTCTTTCAGTTTCTCTCTACCAAATGCACTCACAAGGATTTGCTCGGCCCGACGCTTTAGTAGAAGACACTTGCTCAAGGTGCCTCGTAGTGGGACTGAACCTGGAATCATGTGGTTGGAAAGCAAGCTCCTTACGACATAGCCACACCTGTTTTGGGTATTCCTTGTTAAGAATGCATTCAGGGCTTTATTATCCAGTGCTTTCTTTACGTTTTTAAGTCAGAGTGTAAATAAGAGGGAGTTTTGGCTGCTATTTCAACAATTTCGTAGATACATCCACCTTAGCCCTTTTCTGCTGAGTGGCAATGGTAGAGAAGATAACGTCTCTCATTTTCGTCTAAATAGTTCTAACCACTATTAAGTGATGCTTGGTTTAAAGTGCTAATGACCTCATCACTGTAAACGATAATTAATAAGGAGCAAAATCATGTGTGTATGTGTACGTGCATCCATGTATGTATGCATGTATGTATGCATGTATGTATGTACGTATGTATGCATGTGTATACATATATAAATGCATACATCCAAACACACACATACACATATGGATGTGCGTTTATAAATATATATATATATATATATATATATATATATATATATGTATGTGTGTGTTTATATATATATATATATATATATATATACATATACTTGTATGTATGTATGTATGTATATATATATGTATATGTATATATACATATATGTACATGTATATGTATATATTTATATATACAAATATATATGTATATCTATACACACAGACACACACACACGTATATAAATGAAAGCATGGATGTATATATATTCATATAGACGTGTGTATATATATTTGTTTGTGAGTGCAACAGGACTAGCACTGGCAGCAGCAGTAGTCGTAGTAGTAGTAGTAGTAGTAGTAGTAGTAGTAGTAGTAGTAGTAGTAGTAGTCAGATATAATTACACAGTACAAGCAAGAAGGAATAAAATTAAAAAAAACATCAGTAGCTCTGTGTCCTTGAGCTCAAATTTCGACTTGTAAATTATTGTAATGATAGAAAGGAAGGGGGATGGTGATACCGAAGTAAGAAGAGGACGGAGTATGCTAGTGACTCTTATTTTAACGAATGCTATCAGTTGTAACAGTTGTTCTAACACGAATCACATGTCATTTTCAGCCACGAGACCTTTTCCCGCCAAAACTTGGTGAGTATCATGTGATTTTGGCTTAAATTTTTTTCCGTTTTTTTTGGTGTTTTTTCGGGAACTTTTTTGTTTTTCATATGGACGGGAGCGTTTTTGTTTTTTTCTGTTTCTTCTTTTTTTTTTCTTTTCCTAATTTGCCATACACACCTTACACAATTAGTGTTATGATATCTCAGTTTTTCTTCCAATGTGACTGTTTGTCTGTCAGTCCGTCCGTCTGTCTCTCCCACCGTACGTACATGCATGTAAGTGTGTGGATGTGTATGTGAGAGTGTGTGTGTGTGTGTGTGTATGTACGTGTCTGTGTGTGTCTCAGTGTGTTAGTTCCAGCATGACCACAGCTCAATAATTGAATGACTGAAACTAGTAAAAGTTACTATATCAATGAATCAGTCTGTCTGTTTGTCTGTCTGCCTATCTATCTATCTATCTATCTATCTATCTATCTATCTATCTATCTATCTATCTATCTATCTATCTACCTAAGATAAATTAAAACAGTAGGGTAAAAAATTGGATATTAATTAATACCCATTTAATACCAGGGAACAAG